>NC_089787.1:10039709-10083637 GCF_040412425.1 Macrobrachium rosenbergii
CGGTGAGAGAGAGAGGCTGAGAGAGAGAGAGAGGGGAAAAATTCGAGTGTGATCATGGGTTGAACCTTTTACGTCTTTTTCCTGAAGTAGATCGCTAAGATCACGAAGAATGGACTACACTTAAAAAAAAAAGTGTTGATTCTGTTCCCTGTAACAGATTTTAATGGTGGCAGCGGTGTCCCATGTCTTTAATGGTGGCAAGCGGTAAAAAGTTAAATGGTTTTAATTAGGGTAGCGAAAGAGGGAGATTACTAATAGACTAATTGGTAACGTCGATTCAGGCATCAGGCGACCTAAAGGCTCCTCCAGTCAGTGTTGAATGACTGAGTGTCATGATTAAGTGTAATACGGGGAATCTGTTTTTTTTTTCCGTCTCAATTCGAGTATTGGGAGTGGGGAGTTGTGAAATAGATCTGGGTGATCCCTACCAGCAATTTTAGGGTTAACAAAATACCCAAATAATTGTGAATAGTGGCGATTGTGAGTTAATTACGCAAAGTGGTGATTCAACAAAAATCACGCTTGTTTTCCTCTGCTCCGTCTTCGAGATGGTGATGTCACTGTTAGCAAGTCACGAGTGATAAGTGCTCCGTTTTCTTTTAGAGGGGGTAACTTTTGCCTTTCTCTAGTGTTCTTTTTGGTTTCTTTTTATGTTGTTACGCTCAGGGCGTGTAATCACTCACAAAATGCCGGACGATGCAGCAAGCACATCCCAATCAGTTGTCCAATAAAGTGACGAGCGTTAGCACGGGAATTACTATTTTAAAGGGTTAGTTGTGGGAAGTCAACCCAAAATATAGAAACTTTCATTGAGTCAGTGAACAATTATCTGAATTCCAAGAAAATTATGAATGGCGCTGAAGCTTTAACAGAAGCAAAGACATTTCTGGATTTGGATAAAGGAGATATTGGGAAACGGAGGCCGGGTTCAGAAGGTGTAAAACTTTGAATGAACTGCAGAAATTTCTACGAGCTACTTATGGCGGAGTTCAACGTGAGTGTGCAGTTCGGAATTTGCGAGTGTTTCTCAAAATAAAGAAGGGCAATGATTCACTAGTCACATACAGTGCGAATTTATTTGATGCAGTAGGTGAGTTAAAGAAAGTTGGGGTGTAATGGAACATTTGTATATAGTTATGTAGTGGAACGTTTGTATATAGTTAGAGGGATAAATGGGTTGATGTTTGTATATATATATATGATATTTATTTTTTTTTGTCTCTTGTTCATTCTAGATGTTGAAGTTCTTAATCATTTGTTTTCGGATGATTTTAGGAATTGAGACATGGGCTAATTTCATACGAGATTTGACCCGTGTTGTGTGTGTGTTAGTGTGTTAGTGTATTGTTGTGTTATTGTGTTATGGTGTTATGATGAGTTTTATCATCTGACGCAATATCTTTGTTGTTTAGGATTATTTTTTTTGGGGGGGAGGTACTTAGTATATCGGACCGAACAAGTCTGATCTTTTTTTTCGGGTTGGAATATCGAATTTGAGTGTTTGGATTTTTTTTTTTTTTTTTTTTTTTTAAATGAAGGGAGCTGTATTGTGAGTAATTGTAGTTGTTAAGATCATGGGAGCGATTGCCAGCCGTCAATTGCATTTTGTTGAGAATTAGTCAGGTGTTGCGAAAATTTGCTAACCGGAGTAGAATTTTCATGTCTTTACGAGATATGATACCTTTTAGTGTTTGGATAGGATTCTCAAGTATTTTTTTTTTTTCTGTTGAAGGTAGAATTTTTTTATGAGTGAGTTCCGTAGCTCCGTTATTGTGTGCTTAGTAATGAGTTGACTGTGGATATTCCGGATACACTTTTGGAATTAGTTCACATTGTGAGTATTTGACTTTTGCATTAGTAGTTTTGTTTGGTTCAGTAACATGCTGGGCCTTTTTGTTATTAGACCTTTTTGGAGTGTTTTTGGGAGACTCAGTAGTGACATGGGATGGATTAGAGACCATGTTCATTTTGGGAGATCAATATCAGGTTCGGGAGTTGATTATAAGACAGTGTTGTACTTTAGTTGGAGAGAAGTATGTGTGTGACAGTGGTATTTTCCAGTTGCGAGTTGTATCTGTGGGTGGTTGAATTATCATTAGTTCATAGACAGACTCCGACAGAATGTGACTACAGACAGTTTAGATTACCACATTGTGTCCACCAGAACGCTTAATCCGTGGTCTGCAAATAGTGCCCCATCACGACGATGTGCCAGAATAACCAGACGATGACGTTCGTGCTTCGAGGGTCCAAGCTGTAAGACTCATCCTGCAGAATCCTGTCCACGGACTTTATCATATGAGCCCTATATTCAACAGTTCGGGAAGATAATTATTAATTAATTAAGCATTTGGTAGTGGTGATTTACCTACAAGAACATTGACTGTTCCACCGTTGGAAGACATCGACGATCCCGTGATGTTCGAGTATCAGGAATATATTATGCCGACAATTTTAATTGTCTTAAAGCACATTTTATTGATAATTCTTATTGTGGGGGTAGTAAACCTTATTCGTGTTTGTAAGATTACATGTAAAGGCTCTAAGAACAACAGCCCAGTGACTTTGGAAGTGCGTTAGAGCAGTTCTTAAAGCTGCAGTGCAGTAGACATTGCTAATTGAGCATAGCTCTATTTTGTTATGTTTTATAATATGTTTTTTTATTTTTAGTTCGCCATTAAGAGAGCGAGACGCTCTTATGGGGTGGCGAAAAGGGAGATGAAGCCTCTATTTAAAGGACACATATATGCATTTCATAGCTTCAATGCTTTAAGATGTTATCGTGGAAGATTCTGGTGTAAGAGCGAACTAGGGATTGAGGTTTGATGCAAGATTGCTGAAACAGTGAATAGTTTGATTCTCAGCTCTTTCAGTTCAGAAGTTCAGCAATATTGGAGATCAGGTGATAGGCGCTATGTATATTCGTGAGTATGTGCGTTAATTTGATCTAGATTATGCCAAAATCTGCCCTAAAAGTGAGTTTGATCGTTCATTAACGTGATAGAAAACAAGCAGTTGTCCAGTCTAGCTTTGGAGTGGTTCCAGGCTTTGAAAATCGGTCAGATAAGGTAGAGTCTCAAATCTCTGTTTTTATGGGAGAAAATTGAACTTGTGATTTTCACCATGACTTTCTAATCATTATGAACTTGTGAACTGTGTGAGAAATTTAATATGAATATTCATACCTCTTGTATATTATTATTTTGTTATGTTACGTTTGCCATATCTTGGCTATGCATTTTACACTTTCCATTATTGTGTTTTGTATTTTATATATTTTTGGGAGTTTTCTATCATGTTTAATTCTTTCGACAGATGTTTGTGGACTTGGGAGTTTGATACAGACACAGCAAGTCAAATGTCAATTTTATTGGTAGACTGTTTTTTTACATGACTTTTAGTTATTCCATTTGGGAGTATGTGTGATTTTGGGTATTTCCAGGCTATTAGCAAAATGAGACTTCTTTAATCAGAAGTGCTTTGCAGTTTAGAGTTTAGTTATCTGACTCAATAATTCATTTATTATGCATTTTAATCTTTACTTTGTTTTATTAATTTCTTATTGGGTTATTTGAATAATAAACCTATTTTTTAGGAACGATTGTGTTTCTTTAAATAGTCCATTTAATTGTTTTGGTGAGAATGAGTGAGGTCAGATTAGAGAGAGTCGATACACGGTGAGAGAGAGAGAGGCTGAGAGAGAGAGAGAGGGGAAAAAATGCGAGGTGATCATGGTTGAAAACTCTTTTTACGTCGTCTTTTTTCCTGAAGTAGATACTAAGATCACGCAAGACGTACACTTCAAAAAAAAGTGTTGATTCTGTTCCTATAATATATATATATATATATATATATATATATATATATATATATATATATATATATATATATATATATATATATATATATATATATATATATATAATTTAATATTGTATCCTGAGTTGAAAAGTATTGAGAAACCTATTATGAATTCATAACTGTTTTCCTAGTAACGATAAATGCAGGGTTATTTGTCCATGAAATAACGAACCGTACCCTTTTCTGACGTCAGATACGGAAATAAGCATTTCTTGAAACGTGTGCATAAACCCATAAATAAGTAAAAGAGAAAGCTCTAATTAAAAAAAAAATAAATAAATAAAAAATCCTTTGACTGCAGAAAACAAATGAAAGCACTCCTGCTGCACTGAAATCCTGAAACAGGCTTTTCATGCAGTGCTTGAATCGCGTCCGCAGAAGACATGCAGAGGACGAGTGGCCCTCGTGGAATCCAAATGGCTATTTCTGTTTCTCAAGCTTTTGGAAGAGAAATGGATATTTCTTAAACGACTCTTTCACGGGCTACAGACTGGGTTGGGAATTTCAAGCTCTTATGCTTTTCTCAGGATGAATTCCAATAAAACTTCCACTGCCTCGCTTATTCAAGGTCGTTTGTTACTTTTCTTTCACTATTAAAAGACCTGAACAATAAAAAACTATCAAGAAGAGATATTCTGGCATAGACATTCAAATAGAAAAATATATAGTAAATTATTACGCTTTGATGAATCGAAACAGTAACATGTAATATAATCTATCTATCTATCTATCTATATATATATATATATATATATATATATATATATATATATATATATATATATATATATATATATATATATATATATATATATATATATATATATATATATATATATATATATATATATATATATATATATATATATATATATATATATATATATATATATATATATATATATATATATATATATATATATATATATATATATATATATATATATATATATATATATATATATATATATATATATATATATATATATATATATATATATATATATATATATATATATATATATATATATATATATATATATATATATATATATAAATTTTTCCTGTCTATAAGCAAAATCTTAAATTTTCTTATCTCCTGGGCATTTGTAGATGAGACTTTTGAGGCAGTCCTAAAAAAGGATTTACCTTACGGATGCCACGCCCTGAGTCTTCCAAAAGGACTCCCTTCAGCACTTCCTTCAGATATGTGCAAAGGAGGTAGATGAAGTCGAGATGGGTTCCCCTCTGGGACTCCTATTCCCTAACATGTGCATGGCTGAGGCAGAGGAGAGGGTCTTCAACGTCCACCCTAAATTTGGGATGTGTGCCAGCTGACCCTGATGAGACTACCGTCTCGTTCGACTCTACCGAAGACGTCGCCGCCCTTCGGCAGAATGCCCTGATGACATCGAGTCTCAACTCCTCATAGACACAACGTTGAAGGACGCTTCCCGCTTCTCGATGTCAACGCTGAAATGAGCGGAGCCAAGAAAACATGACGACAGACGTAAAATCGACTCCCGCAGAAGGTGAGAAGAACCGTTAAGGTTTCTCACTAACAATGGATACAGCAGCCTCCTTTTGGGAAACTGTCTCTCCAGACGGCGTGTTACATATGCAGACGTCAAGAATAACACGCCCCAACATCGAGGAATTAACATTAATTTTGACAACAGAACGACGTTCTACAACCATCATAGAGATGGAGGCAAGGCCATGAATAAAGTGACAATTGCCCATGGAACAACGCTCACTGCTCCAGGCAATTGAGAACCCTCATAATTCTACTGCCGCCCAATCTCGTCAACAACCTGATGCTGAAGGGCACCACCGCCCCTTTTGGAGGTGCTGATGAGTCGACTGACGTTGCATACACAGTAGCTTCAATGACAAACATGGCAGTGACTGGTCACACACACACACACACACACACACACACACACATATATATATATATATATATATATATATATATATATATATATATATATATATATATATATATATATATATATATATATATATAGATATAGTATATTTTTTCACGGGCGTGGCCGGGAAAGGTATATTTAGCTCTAATCAAGGTTTTAAGGACATCTGATCGATTTGGCCACACACATAAAAAGAAGTATGTTAACATTAAATGCAATGGAAATTAATGGAAAAGCGTCTTCACTAATTAAATTATAATTACACAAATCAGGAGAAAAATACACAGGAGCTAATCACCAGTTCCTTGGCACTACTCTTACGTTAGTTCACAATTTAAATAATGCCATTAGCAAATAAATTACGATCTATGCTAAAATCTCTTATGGTGTAGCATTAACCTTACTGTGAGGATAATCACAAGTAGTTATAGAGCCTCTAAAATGGTTAAGAGTACATGAAATCTTGCCACGACGGCACACAAATCTTCAGGTGTTAATCTTGAAGGAATGTTCCACGTCGGAAGATCAGGGATGGGCACCGTGGACAAGCAGGTCGGCACACAGCATCGCAATCGCCTATTCTGCGAGACAGACTCACTGTCACTTGGTTTGCAAGGAAAAAACTTGCACGTTCACTTTGGGAAGGCTGAAGGCTGAGAGGGAAGCAACTAAAAGTAGCAAAATGCACGAATGTGCTTACGTTACTTGAAATGACTGAACTTCTATGTCTTCCTAAAACATGGCATCAATACAGCTCTCGTGGTGGAGTTTCAAATCTCTGTCTGATAAATGATCATGAAAACTTCTTATTCCACTGAAGGCTGACAAATTCTCTGCGTTGTTTTAAGTAAGGTAAAATCCCTTTCTTTATCTGTTTGTTTTCGAATCTGGTAAGGATATTAGAAAGCATTTAAAAGATCAAGGCAGTGTTTTCATAAAATTATAATTGAAAAATTGACATTTATATATTTTCTCTATTACCTTTATCTTAAGAACTTTATTTTGATACGCAGGCAGAATGACGGACAAGACACGGATGTTCTTCAATGAAATCCAGTCGTCTCATCAATCAGCCGCATAAAATAGGACTCGAGAGATGAGACCACGTGAATCAATGGTTCAAGCAAAATGTGGCTTTCTATTTGAATGTTTTCGCTTCTTACATAGTTTTATTTTCTTTTGAGATTGAAATCACTTTATTCTATCATTTCCAACATCTCAGTTGCGTACTTTCTCATTCCGAGGTAAACGCCGGCCACTATTCCCCTCGCCTTAAGCAACTTGAGAGCCAAGAGAGGGCGAGAGGGGAGGGGAATTGTCATGCACCTGAATTAACAGCGAGTGATTTCATGGAATTGTGGCGCTAAGAAAAAGTTTCTTTCCTCAATTGTAGAACGATTTTCACCTCACTGAATGCAGCTTCAAGGTAAAGGTTAATTGCCGTTACTTTAAAACGGTTATCATCACAGCAGAGAATGCAGCAACATCATCTAATTCAAATCTTCATCCAGCTGTCACAACAAGAATCCTTGATGCTCGGTCAAGGGAGAGGAAAGCGAATGCTGGATCACTGCATCATTTCTCTCTAGCAGTCATATTTATCTCGATGGAGAGTGATACGAACTTTAATTGGTAGTTGTATTAATAGAAAAAGCCTTTTCATTACTACGCCTTTACTACTACTGTGCTACAACGCTGTTAAACAACAGGATGAGATCTTTCATTTCATGTTCTTTTTCACATAACCTTAGTCTAGTCGTCTAGGTGTATCGGTCGATCAGTCCTCCATCTCCTTGTTTCTCTAACAAAAAAAAAAAAAAAAAAACAATCTTTCTTTCCACGTGTCTTTCCACATCGCTCTCTGTCCCAACAGTACTTCAAGATAACGTAGGTCCCAGGAACTCATTAAGTCTCCTTTGAGGGTATCCGCCTTTAAAAGGACGCTCCATCCATAGGAATCTCTCAATCTCTCAAAGGATGTTGATGGCCTTATAACGAAGACCTTGTCAAAGGACTTAGAGCTTCACAAAAGGTTTTCATCGATTATTAACATGGTTGACAAGATATGCGGTGTCTTATGATTCGTTACTATGGAAATCTAGACATCAGCTTACAAAGTAACTGAAGCATTTTTTTTTTTTTTTTTTTATCCAAATGAGCATTCGCAATCATTGTCTATGTTTAGGTTGTAGAATCTTGATGCATTGCACTTGATATGTATCGATAATTATTAACTGATAGAAATTACTAATAATTCAGAGTTATTAATGTCTTGTTAAGAAAATCTTGCGGTCTGATATCATTATAAATATGCACCATCAAGAAAATTAAATTACAAGGTTTAGAGTTTTCCTGCGCATTCCACCTCATGATTTACGCTTATTGTCTTCAAACTACTTATCTCTAATTCCATTTATGATGGACAGTAATGTATTGTTTATGGAGAGATCTCATATCTAATTATAGAACTAAAAGATAAATGCTATTGTGGGGAGAGAGAGAGAGAGAGAGAGAGAGAGAAGAAGAAGAAGGCGGCTTTCAGGTAGGGGGAAGTATTTCCCAACTGTATATCCCAGAGGTTTCTAACGGCACTCATTTTGATGACTCACCACTAGCGGATCCAGGGGGGCGGGGGCCACCTGGGCATGTGCCCCCCCCCCCCATGAAAAATAATGACAAACTAATAATAAATATAAAATGGGAAAAAAATAAAAATCTATTATAGAAATATATATATACATATACACATATATTTATGTATGTAAGTATGTATAACATGAAAATTGGTGCCCCGCCCCCATGAAATTTTTTTGGATCCGCAAGTGTGACTTACTTCAGCGATCGGAATGTTATTATAGCGCATGAGCTCCAAACAGGCGAGTGGCTGACAAACAATCATCAGGTGCTGTGTCTGTTATTTACTTCGCTGTACAGAACAGTGAACAGATGAGGAGAAATGGGATGAGAGAGGACAAGCATGTCAATGACAGATTAATTTCAACTGTCATTTTGCTGGCGTCGTTGAATTGCAGCGTTACTTGGTTGTCGATCACAGATGATGATGTCTTTTGTGATATTTTCCTTTCATGTATATTAGTGAACAGCAGATTTAATCTTTAAAAATCGATTACAGATTAATTATAAATCATTTAGAAGACATTATGAAATCGTTCACAAATTATTTATAACTATTTATTTATACTGCAGTTACTGTTGTTGAAACGAGGGCAGGATAGTATTTAATTGCAAAATAATTCCGTTCTTTATTAAAAAAAAAAAACACGCAAAATATTTGTTATTTATTGTACTTTAACAATTATAAAGAAGGTTTATTCTCTAACTCCTCTCACAAAACATTATACTTTTTCAGGCTCATCCCACGAAGATGCAACTGAATCTCTTAAGGAATATCACCCCAACTTCTCTTTGTCTTCGAGTTCTTCTCTGTTCTTTTTCCTCTTTCGCAGCTTCTACTAACTCCCGACTCCCTGTTGTCTGCCTTGAGATATTCATTCGACGGTTTCCTGGATATTCATCTAGAATGGGTTCCACCAAGTTCTTAAGATAATTACATTTATCATTAAAGAGAGAAATAGAGTTTCAACTTCGACCATTTAGCTTTCAGCGACAATTTTCTTGGGTCCAAAGGTATCTAGAGGGAGGTGAACAGCATAATTTTTTTCATATCTTCGCAGTGCTGTACTTTGTAATTTACTACATTTTGAAAACATGATGAACCTCTCCGATGGAACGGTGTTGCAGCAAAATTAATTTAGTAATATAATTCCATGAGGCTAAGGCGCAATCGAGTTTTCTGTACAGCGTATAATCAAGGCCACCGAAAATAGATCTATCTTTTGGTGGTCTCGGTATAATACTGCATGAGCCGCGACCCATGAAACGTTCAGCCACGGCCCAGTAATGGCCTATCCTACAGCGTTGCCAGACGCACGATTATGGCTAACTGTAACCTTAAATAAAATAAAAACTACTGAGGCTAGAGAGCTGGAATTTGGTATGTTTGATAATTGGAGGGTGGATGGTCAACATACCAATTTGCAGCCCTCTAACCTCAGTAGTTTTTAAGATCTGAGGGTGGACAGAAAAAGTGCGGACGGACAGACAAAGCCATCTCAATAGTTTTCTTTTGCAGAAAACTAAAAGGAACCTTTTCAAATGCAGACAAATAATAATAATAATAATAATAATAATAATAATAATAATAATAATAATAATAATAATAATAATAATCAAATAATGTCTTATTCAAGTAGTTTCTTCTTCAGAGATATCAGGAGTTTTTTTTTATTGGCTGTCGATCTGTACAGGCTGAGTGGATAATAATAATAATAATAATAATAATAATAATAATAATAATAATAATAATAATAATGAACTTCAGGATGGAGAAATTCTGTTGCTCATTTTCAGGATGGAAAATTGATTTTAGATTCGGATGTAGTTGCATTTCATACTAGCTAAGCTGCTAAACCATGGACCTTCCCCAAATTCTTATAAAAATTTCATTTTTCATTTTACACTTTTGTCAATCCATCGATTTCTTTGTACTTTGACTTTGTTCAAAAATTAATAATGAAGACGTTAAAAATATTTTTATGGAAGCGTGATTGTTGGAAAGAAAGTTTGATACGCATAATGGTGAGATGAAAATATGTCTGTTCACCGTCTGGTTTAAGAGAAGTTGAAAATAAAAGTGCAGAAGTGAGGTCATTGCCTAAGGCAGGAAAGGGTTAGCAGGAAAAGTCGGTTTTTTTTTATAAAGCTTAATGTTACCTTATGTTGAAAGACTGCTCAAACCACAATTTTTCCCTATTTTATGATCCAAAGAGGAATGTTAGTTTTATTTTTTTTTTAATGATGATGTAATAAGAATTCTTATATTTTGTTTTTTTTCCAGAGCCTTTTTTGTTTTTAATTTTAAACAAAATTGTAATAAGTGTGCCAACTTACCCCATAATGTGTCTTCCCCTATCTGACTTAAGAGCCAAAGAGAAGAAGAAGTAGTGATACAGGGCAAAAGGGAAGTAAATATTGACAGCAAAGCAGGAAGAAATGAGCACTCATTTTTCAATGATGATAAAAATTTTGCAAATATGTTTGTTTTTATTCCCAATAACCAAAATTGTAAAAAGGCCAATGATCAAGAAGTTTAAAGAGAAGAAGAAATAGTGATAAAGGAAGTAAATGCAGAGAGGAAGATTAATGAGCACTTGCATGGAGCAGCATTTACCACTGGAAAGTATGATCAGAGTTCAGTCCTATGAAATGGATAACGTTTGAACATAAGGTATGATTGATATAGGATAGAAGGCATTCGTATAAAGGTTTGTTACAGGGCAATGGTCTGAAGAAGGTAGGACGGAAGAACCGGACGCAGTTATTACCGTTTTCGCAAATAAGTTCTTTGTATCCAAGTAAAATCTGGCTAGATATCCATAAAGGGATTTTCAGTAGTATTTCCTCTTGTTACTTGTCAACTCATCAAAAAGCTGCGCATTTGAAAGAAGGAACTACCATTAAGGTTCAATTACATTTATGAAGAGTAAAATATAAAAAAAGTTCATGTGGTTTTTATATATACTATAAACAGTGCAATATACATTTTCACCATGAAGACAAAACAGCATGAAATGCCTAAATCAAAGCGCTGATAAAACCTGGAAATCTAAACTTATCCTTTTGATCGCCAGCCACTTGTTGCAAATCGTTCTTATCTCGGAAACTGAGCTTCTTGGACTAATTCAGCTGAATCTTTCTTTGCAATTTGTCTTTTGCAGCAGAATCAGAGGAAGAGGAAACGTGAACAGCACTGAACTCGGGAAAGGCTTTGTTCGAAGCTAAGTGGAAACGGTTTTCCATGAAACGAAAATGATCTTATTTCTTAATCTCATACAGAATTTTCTTGGTGTTTTTCGAAGAAGAGTTTCGCAGAACTCAATAAAGAGATGGCGCTGGAATTTTCAGAAACTCAACTGTTTTTATTTATTCTTTTATTGTTAAAATATCTTCATCACCTCTCATTTCATTTAGCTTGATAAGAAAGAATTTCATTTTATTCAACTCTCGTTATCTTTTTGATCGTCATGTTTCTTACTTTTTTCCTCTGGGTATATTTCATTACAATAATCTCTTTACGTTTGATGATTTTATCCTAAATGCAAAATTTACTCGACATGGGAATATAGAAATACTTCATTCTTTATTGATGAATCATATTTACTAAAAATTATATCACTTCTTCTCTTAACAATAATGTAATACAAATAAGTTTTTCAGCTCCCAAAATCTGTTGGTGACATCGATCTTTCACGAATTCTGGACTCTCACTGCCCGAGCGGGGTTCCAGATTTTCATAATTTGTTTGCTGACAGTTAGTGACATATATGGTATGTTATCATTTTCAATGATTACAGTAGCCATAATTCAACAGATGTTACCTAATAATTAATAGATTAAGCAAGTCAATAAATCATATAAGGGGGATTTCTTTTATGTGCAATACAAAGAGAGTATAGAAATGACATTTTTGTACCCCATCTCTCTCTCTCTCTCTCTCTCTCTCTCTCTCTCTCTCTCTCTCTCTCTCTCTCTCTCTCTCTCTCTCTCTTAGATTCGGACTCCAATAGATTCATTAACAAACTTCAGTTCGAAATCAAGTTCCGAACTAACGATTGACAACAGGACAAAATAATACAAAAAAAAACTCACAAAATAACACAGGGTATTTATTTGCAATATATACCGATATAGAAAAGGGGTTCTGCATTCACTCAACTTGACGCACACCCTAATACTGAGGAAGTAAATCAGTGTAGGTGAAGATAGAAGGAGTGCTGTAAGAAGATGGGATATATATATATGCATATATATATATATATATATATATATATATATATATATATATATATATATATATATATATATATATATATATATATAGAGGGCATCAGTGGTGCAGAAAGTTCAAAATAGGAGATTTTTATTTCCAAGCTGTCAGAGGCTCGTCTGCTTCCATCTTCAAGGACCGAAATAATAAAAAAAAAACATACATGTCAGACGTATACATAAGCACACGATCGTAAATGTCTTACTTCTCCTCCTGACCTGTGACCTGGATATCAGGTCTCGTTCCGCGGGCGTCGCCTCCATGTGACCTTCGCAGCTGCATCCTTTCTTCTTCGGATGTTCATAAAGTTGGTTAATCCATTCCACGTGTCTGTTCAGCTTTTTCTCCACGACTTCGTAAACTATGTGGCACGTGGTAGAATCCTCATTTTTTCCTGTTTGTTTCCATGTTCTTCTTGGAACACGTCATGGGAGCCCTTTGTGCACGCCTCATGGCGTGAGGGTGGAGGACGCTTTTCGAGTTCCCGCCTCGCCAGCTTTGATGGCGGCGGAGATGTGACATGATGAATGACGCTGGGGACCTCCTCCCCAAACAATATCAGGCGCTTCAGCGTGAATGAAGGTGGGAACGGAACCATTTTGAGAGAAAATATTTTCCTTCCATGTTTTTATGCACCAGCTGGACAGGGGGGTTTATATTGTGTATGCTGTCATCCACGAGGCCGCCCATGAAATAGTTTTGGTGCTACAGTTGATACTTGGTCTCATTATCATTAGATGACGGCCATTGGCAGACAGAATGAAAAGGATACTTTCTGTCCTTTTTCCACAACACTTTCGCAATTTGCACCAGCTCATTTCCCTTGAAATGGCCAAGAATTTCCTACAGTGATGAATACGAACCCCAATTTTCTGCCAATTTCACTGGTGCACAAGAAATATTTAGAAATAAGTAAAGGAACACAAAAATAGGATGAGAATTCCAGATCATGCAACGGAAGGACTGGACAGTCTCCGAATAGTCCAATTCGGGAGATTAACCCGTCCCCTGCTGAGCCCCTAAGAAAATTCATTGTCTTATAAGTTCGAAAGCTGTCAAATGTGTATATTAAATATCATATATTTATGAGTTCCTGCAGCCTGTTAGGATTACAGCTGGAAGTTATCATCCAAAAGTATGATTACAAAAGGATTGTGGAAAGAGCGAGGAATTTTCTAATTAATGAAGAGATGTACAAAGCTCCTCGTGTATCAGAGAATAAATAATGAGGGTGTGACCAATATTATTAATAAGTGAACCACAAGACAGCATTTGAACAATAAAACAGTCTTCAATGACGCAAAAAGAACGCGAAGAAAAGGGTGGCAGGGCCGGGTGGTGTGGTGTGGTTAGGACGCGTGGTTTCCAAAGTTATGTTTCTAAGAAAAACTAAATGAACTACTCATACTTCATAAGGAATGCAGGTTTTAGCTGCATTGACTTTTATGGTCTGCAACCAGCGGGAGGGAGAGGGTGATTAACATTTCCGTAACACAGGCGTGTATGATTGACGGCTTCAATTAATACTATACGATGCAGATTTTAACTATTAAAACGATGCGGGTTCGACTAAAAGAAAATGAGGAAGCAAAACATAACTAGTGTTTCTTAAGAAAAATAGTAAAAAATTTGTTGTGATGACCTTCAGCGCATCAACTGGAAAATCATACAAAATATATATGTATGAGACCAATAACATTCATAAAAATAAAAAGAATAAAATATGTTAGAAAAACTACTTCCTACTTCATGTTGCTCCCACATTTCATCCACAGACATGGAAAGTCAAAGTATTGTGTCTCATGTCCACAAGATTCCAAAATTAGGGAACTACTGCCTTTCAAATACTTTTGAGGGGAAGAAACTGTTTTATCTAACCTCGTTCTGTTTATTTACATGAATTCACTGAACATTCACAAAGAAAGAACTTTTATTTTACAATTAGGATTATTTCAGTGAGCTTTGAATTTACGCTTATAAAATGAAACTTGATAATGTGATAGAGTAACTTTCTATTATTAAAGTTCCTTTTAATTGTCTAATTATGAAACTCACGAAAACCAATATCCTATTGCAAATTCTATTTTATGTTAATCATAGTTCAGTCACCTTTAAAAAGTGGATCGACAAGTGATTTGTTAATGTACATTTTATTGGCAAACAATTCAAGTCATTTACGCAGAAAGCCAAGATAACGCATTAACCATAGGATAAATAAATACAATAATTCATATTTCTAGTTGAATTCCTTATTTCTTAAAATTCAGAGAAAGGAAATAAAAAAAAAAAAAAAAATTGCGGAGTCTGTCATTATTCACAAGAATCCTCAGGTCTAATCCATGGTGAGCTCTCACGGGAAGTCTCATGCATAACTCATCACTTTTATTATGGTCCTGATATAAAAACAAAATATGAGAAATGCATTGAAAGAAATAATGATACGACGGATGGGACTTGTCTAGGCTCAGAGTCTTGAAAAAAATATACAGATCATTCAAAACAGGTAAAAGATGAATGACTACAGATCATTCTAAAACAGGTAATAACAGAAAGTGAGTAAAAAAGCTTGGTTTGATAGATGGAAAATTGAAGATGAGGTGATGGAGGATATGTTAAAGATGAAAGAATAAAGGTCTTTTTATCCAGGAGTGATTAATGATCAGTTGGCTCTTTAATCATTTACTCAATGGGAACAATGGAAACTAAAGCATTGGCAAAGAAGATAAAATGTTTTGTTTCTGAATTGGTTTAGAGAGATGAATCTTTGATGGAAGGTCTTCAAATGAACGCATTATTTACGACAAGAAAAATCATATGTTTCCTAAATGAGTTTTTCAGAACATCCGGTTTTGGAAATCTCAAAATTGAAGTTTAGTCAGCTCCACAGTGATCTTTATATAATTCAGGGAACTTTCGAAATATAAAACAGAAGCATAAAATCGACGTTTCTCTGAGTTTTCCTTAACTCTGCATCTCACTAAGAAGTTGAGAAAACATCTCCATTCTCCTTTACATATATGAACGATCAACAGGGAATAACAACACAGGTTCCAAAACTATTGATTTGAGTTGAATAATACATTATGTTTTTCAAAACGCGGAAAATAATTTGAGGATTTGAGGTAAAAATACTAAGGGACTGTTGCTCAAATACTGACTTGGGTTACAAAAACGGAAATAACCAACTGAAAATCTTATTTGAAAGACACTATTTTCACCTAGATTCTGCTCCTAACTGCTTTAGGCAAAATCTGCAATAGAAAAAAAGGGAAAAAGGCATTTTAGTATGTGTCCGTAAAAACGGCTACTGTTTTAAAACAGTTAGAGATAAAGAGCTAAACAAAAACTCCTTTGATAGTTAAAGAATGTATCAACAATATCTGGAGAAAAAGTTGAAATAGTGTCTTTTAAAATTTTGTTAGTTATATGCATTTGTAACCCAAGTCAAAATATTCGAGCAACAGTCCCTTAAACAAATATGATTAAAATACTAGTTTTAACACAGGATAGCCCTGCTAAATTGAAAGTTGCTCGTCTGTTCGATGATTTATGGCTGGTTCAGAAACTTCTGACTTTAAAAAATAAAAATAAATAAAGGGTTTACCATGTGACTGAGAGATTGCGCCAGGATTTTCACAGAAAATACAAAGGCATCAACTGAGAAGTTATGATAATCCGGTGAATGGGAACATAAGAACCTTGCGCAGAGAGAGAGAGAGAGAGAGAGAGAGAGAGAGAGAGAGAGAGAGAGAGAGAGAGAGAGATTGCCGTTTTCAGAATGAGTTATGGAAAGCGGTAACTCATCTAAAGACGGCCACCACCAGGATCGATCTTCGAGAATTTACCAAGATGCGCGACGGAAGACCTGATAATGTACGACTTTCGCTGCAGACAAGAATTATTCAAGTAAACCGATATTATGGTGCCTTGCAGTAGTCCGAGTTACGTTTATTGCACCTGACTCAGCCTGAATAGCTCCTCCGACCACCAAATAGCCCCTCCGACCACTAAATAGCCCAAACAGTAACGAACTGAGGATTATCCACCATAACAAAGCCACTGGAAAATAAAATAAATGCCGGAGTCTCTCAAATGGTACTTTCACCCTCTACCTTTCCCTGCGTGAAAACAAGCAACCTCTTCAGATTAACGATGGAGTTCTTCTAGAGTCTCTTTCTAGCACCGCGGTTAAAGTAAGGAAAACCGGTTCTGAAATGAAGATGAGGTCTTTCTAGTTTATGACTGCGACATGCGAGAGTCGAAAGGACGCCGGGGACGAGCTTTATTGTCAGGGTAAAAGGTCACGAAGGAATGAATGTGCACAATCCCTCAGTCCTGACGCAGCTACTCTCATACTATGACATTTGTTTTACCACCTCTACTACTTGGCACAGGCCCATAAAGAGACTGTACACCTGACACACACACACACACACACAGAGAGAGAGAGAGAGAGAGAGAGAGAGAATTTGAAAGTCAAAGAATAATATCTGCTTTTCGTGTGGATATTCCTATAAGTAAAGTTGAACAAAGAAATGCAAAAACGTCGGCCGTTTGCTCACTCGCTGGTTTCTCAAATGACCTGATTTCCAGATAAGCTTTCCCCAACACCTCACGTATTTTTTAAGGAGTAAATATACGACAAAATTCCTTTTAGAAGTTATGCATATAACTTTGTAATTTTCTCATAAAAAACATTCCCTTTAACCAAACAAAAGAAGTTATCTTGAATAATATCACGTTCATATTCAGTTAAACCCCTTAAACAAAGTAAATCATTCCAAAACAGCATTGTTTCCCTATGTCCTGAATAAATATAACATTCTATAAAATCTGGAGATATCTTCAAAAATATTCTCTGAATGTTTACAAAGGGAACTCATTCATGAATGACAATAAAAAAATCCGGATTGTTATGTGCTTCGATTTCAAATAGCAATAGATAGGCCGACGTGTGCGTCAGCATGCGAGTCCATCCTTCTGATTCCCTTCTCCCCTTCTCTGACCCTATTGAGTCTTCAAGTTCCATTGCTGTCTGTCTGCCTGTCTGTCTGTTCCGAGTTTCACACACATCATATTTTGAAGAGTAGGACGATGATTTAATTCCAGCTAGAGTGAGATGTTCAGTTTCATTATCTTAATCCATGTAGTCTTCAAAGAAGTGTGGCACAATATCAAAGTTATTTGTGTGAGCGAGTGTTTGTTTGCGTCTCTCAAGCCCTGTACACACTTGGAAACATTGTTTGGAAACAATGTTTGAAATAGTTTCAAACAGCTTGAAACGGTTTCCAAACAGTTTGAAACTGTTTCCAAACTGTATGCAAACAATGTTTCCAAACTGCTTACAAACTGTTTCCAAACAGTTTGGAAACTGTTTCAAACTGTTTGCAAACCATTTCAAACACCATTTCACGAATTACTGTTTCCCATCAGAATGGGAAACACTGCGTGTGTGTGTGTGTTATGCGACGATGAATTAGTACCTACTCGAGACTTGTAGTGATAACACCATGTGGTCTGCCGAGAAAACTCTAGAACTAATTGAATTGCTGCATTCATCCCCAACATTGTGGGATGTAACAAATGTGGATTACAAAAATAGAATTAAAAGATGGATGCCTTGACGGGGATAGCTGATAAACTTTCGATATCCTGAAGGTGTACATGAGGCTTGTAAAGGAATCTCCACTTGCAAGATACCTCAGTATAATAGCCAGTCTCATGTCGGGTGTAATAGCCTTTCTGCATTTTGTATCCTTTCGAGATATACTGGGAGCCACAATCCGTAAAAGTAGTTCAAAGTCACTTGAGCACATCCGAACAAAATTGGTGAAACCACCACCATCTAATTTCAGTTCCGCCAAAAGCAAATCACCATAGGGTCCTATTTCTAAAAATTTCCTCACCCATATCTTTCTCTTTTCTTGACCTCCCTTGACTTTATCAAAAGTGCCAAGTAAAATGCAGACGCTGCTGCAGCAACCTCTACACTCATCACAGGCATGACGACAACTGAGGTGTGAACAGGAAACATTGTTTGGAAGCAGTTTACAAATAATTGTAAACTGTTTCCAAACAGTTTGAAACTGTTTCCAAACTGTTTGGAATCAAGTTTTTTCGGAAACAGTTTCCAAACTGTTTGAAACCGTTTCCAAACATTGTTTCCAAACAATGTTTGTGTACAGGGCTTCACCGTAATTAATTATCAGAGAATGATGAAGTGTCAAACATTAGGGTAGCCTTGCGTGTCTGTTTCACCTTCTTGCTGATTTACAATGGGCAACTACAACAATCACTGAAAGGGGGGAGGGGGAAGAGGCTAATATATCTGAATACGTATCATTACCATCCTCCACAGCGACAGTCGTTAGTTTACTAGGTATAGAGCGTTGCTGAGGGCGAAGAGTTGTATGACTAAAAGCATTCCTCCTCCTGGGGCATATGAGTTTTTCATATCTTCAGGGTAATCACTTTTGTGATTGGGTCCTTGATCAGGATTAGGTGATAACAGAATTTCATATCATTCCAGCTCTGACGTGAAAGAAAATCATGTTTCTTTTCAGAAAATGTAACTTAAGGTTTTGAGTATCGGGCTTTCTTTTTATATAAAAAGTGGTGATTCTAGTTAAGTACTTTTAAAGATTATTTGCCATAAACATGTTAGCCGGAAAACCTAAATGTTTATCATTACATCGGTCTCTTGACATGCTATGGCATTAACTGATGACAGGACTATTATATAGATCTAAACATTAAATGCATTTACAATATCACTTTGCAAAGAACATCCCTAATCAAGTTAATCACGATCATTTTTTACATTTAGTAAAACAATTCTAAATACATTTAAGTTACCTTAATTAGATGGAAACCTAAAGCTGCCACTCTGGTATCCTCTGCGTTCTGTATCATTCAAGACATCACTCGATCAACTTCTGCTTCGTAAATTGTCACTGAAACAACCATTCTCTGATTGTTCTTTATGAAAGTCGCTATTATATGAAATATATATATATATATATATATATATATATATATATATATATATATATATATATATATATATATATATGCAAACAACTGAAAATAAAGGTAAATGAATCACATGGTATAAGAAAATAATATATCTGACCACAATAAACTCAGAAAAAGAGTGTGGAAATTTTTTCCACCTTGGTGTGGCAGACTGTAAAATGAGGACTCCACTTCTGCACTCGATCGTCTTGTGCATGAAAACTTCCACACCGGAGGCCACATTTCTACGTTTCGGCAACACTGAGTGCAGCTAATGACCTACAGTGCATCACGTGAGGAATACTAATGACACTAAGTCCTTATTGGGCTTTCGCCCAGAAAGATCATGAAATGATATTATTAGCACCTGCTCTTCAGAGCTCAGCACTCTAAATATATAATGGAAACTTATCAAGCAAACAAATAAGTGAAAATTTTGCGAGTGCACTCGGATATGGTTTATCCTTCTTTATATCGAACAGACCCTCTGCTTGAACGATTGCGTCGTCCCTATGTATATTTGAAAAATATTGTGATCTTCCTCAAAATCATGTTGACATAATTAAACGTATTGTTTATGGAGCTGCCAATGTCAGGCATGAAAGTAATTTCCCTGCTCGCTATAAGAAAAGTTTGACAGATCTTAAAAAAGGCAATACAGTCCACATAACAAAAGCTGATAAGTCGAATAGTATTGTAATTTTAGATAAAGCTGACTACATCTCACGTATGCAAGCCCTACTGGATAATGATACGACTTACAAAAATCTAACAAAAAATCCCCCTGATCAAGTCATAAAAAATTTCAATAGTACAGTGAAAAAAATTCTTAGATAAAAAGAACTAATAAGTCAGTTATCAGTAAAATTTTCCTCGTTAACTTACTTGTACGGATTAGTATATACGAATAATCCTAGGCGGCCTATTATCAGTACTGTTGGCTCCGTATCATATAAACTTTCGAAATATATCACGAAGCTCTTGTCCCCATTACTTGGAACTATCTCCGATTCTCACGTATATAATTCTCTACATTTAGTTGATAAATTAAACAAAAACACTTTTGCCCTACTGATGTTTGTTCTCTTTTAGTACTAAAGTCCTATAGATTCTATTTTAGAGTATCTTAGTAATGAACTAATCCATCATGAATTACCTTTACCTGAAAGTCATATTATTTCACTCACTGTGTTGTGCATTTGTGATTGTAAGTTTATATTAAATGATGAATTTCGCCAAAAAAAATATTTGGTACGGCAATGGGCAACCCTTTATCCCACTCCTCTCAAACTTGTATATGAAATTCTTTGAAAAACGATATTTACCTAATATCACTTATACTCCTTTAAAGTGGTATAGATATTATGTTGACGGTATTTTAGGTGTTCTGCCTGCTGGTATTCATGTAAATGATTTGCTCTCTAATTTCAATAACCAGGTACCATCCATTAAGTTTACTTCAGAATTAGAAAAAGACAATTGCCTCCCTTTCTCAGATGTTTTAATACACAGAGAAACATTTCAATGCAAATTCAGTATTTATAGGGAACCAACCAACTTAACTTATCTCCATTTTTATTCAGGCCATCATCTTAATATCAAAGTATCCATTTTTTCTTCTATGTTTTTAAGAGTATTGCACATTGTCAGTCGCCGGTATTTGGATCTAGAAATCGAAAAATAGGGACAGATTTATGTTATCCTTCACATATACTAGATATTTGTTATAATAAAGCCCACAAAAAGTTTTATAGTGAAAGTAACACGGAGAAAGAAAACCCTAAGAACATTCTTAGCTTGCCTTATTTTAGTGGTTTTGAAAACATAAAATCATTGTCAAAATCTTTTAATGTCAACCTCGTTTTTTTCTATAATAACACACTAAAAGGAATGTCAATAACAAATAACCCTAAAGAAAACAACAACATACAATATATAAAATTCCACGTTTCGACTGCCCCTCTTTTTATATTGGCCAATCTAGCAAAGATTCAGATGTACTTATTAAGCAACAAAAGTATTCAGTCAAAACTGGACAAGCACCCAATGCTATATTCATTCACTTAAGTGAAAACTCACAGGATAAATTGGACTGAAAGTTCAGTGATTGCCAGATCGAAAGATTTCTCTTCAAGAAATCTTTTGGAATCCGCTCTTGTACAGCTTACTTTCAGCTGTAATTTCAGCCTTAGCCCTGGCATGTATTATTTGGACCCCTGTATTAGAAAAACGTTCAAGAATGATCTAGAAGATAAAATCACTGACTTTATTACAAATTAGTTACCTTATATATATTTTCTCTGTATTCAGATGTTTAATATATTTTTTTTTATTTGTAAAAATGTTCATCCTGAAAAATTGTTATTGTTTGCAAAAAAAAAAAAAAAAAGAAAACTATTGAGTTGTACTTTCATAACATTTTTTGGTCGTCAGTCGTCACCTTGTAAAAACCTTCAATTGTCCTGTCCCTGCTTTTGAATGGTTGGTCCCAATCCTTTGTAAAACCTCTTAAATATTTAACCCAGTTTTGGCACTTCTACTAATTCTTCTATGGTGTTGGATTCCAAGTACATATTCTTTCCTTTGTAATCCCCATCTGTCATTTATATGAGTTTTCTTTGTAAACTTATTTTTATATTTCTTCAGTCTGCTAAGTAAAGGACGACAAGACGAAAGGCCTCGCAGCACTCCAGTGTTTGTCTTTCTTTCATGGATTTTGTCATATATATATATATATATATATATATATATATATATATATATATATATATATATATATATATATATACATATATATATATATTCTACATTAATATGAATTCAATAGGAAAAATATGCTTATTTAAAACGTGCAATTTCTAGGTGCACAGCTGATCTATTAAACTAAAATAAAAATACTACGCAGCGTCGAGGCAGAATAAGCATTTTTATACATACATGCATACATATATATGTGTATGTATGGATAATACATACACACACAAACACACACACACACACACACACACATATATATATATATATATATATATATATATATATATATATATATATATATATATATATATATATGAATGTATATACATATAAACACACACAAAATACGAGTCAATCGTGCTATAAAACGTTTTACAGAAAATGGGTTCTAGTTTTCAAAGTCTGAAATGCCAGGTACTGATTTTATCAAAAGTGATCCCTGACTTTTGTAGATGACCTTGCAATAAAATTGAATAGAATAATAACTTTTCATTTGTAAAATTGGTGGGGTGGGTGGGGAACAACTTTCCAGATTGGATGAGGTGAAAGTTTTCAACCGCTTGACTTTTAAACCAGCCTTCGACATTCTTCTGCCAGAGATAAAACTGAAGTTTTTTTTTCGGGATAGGCGACAATGTGGTGAAAATGAAACTGATGGATAATAAATGCTTCTATGATGAACTGAAGCAAAGCCTATTGTAACTACATACTAGTGAGTGATACATGAAGACGAGTGAAAAACGATGAAAAATGACTGGTTCCGGAATGAAGGAAAGATTTTTTCAGTTTAATAAATATCTCCTTTATGGCCGTTAACGGGTTTGTAAAGTTTTCCAGTAAATCAGTAGAGAAAAGGATAAAATTAAATGAAACTTCCAAATAATAATGCTAATAATAATAAAATTAAACAAGACGGACGGAATTAATAAAAAAAAGCCATGATTTTGTGAAAAGCTAAAGTGAATGAATAAAAAGCCACACAGAGAAAACAGAGGAAAATTAAAATGCTTAACAATAAACAGGATAAAAGTTCATTGTATTAAGAAAAACTAAAAAATAAAAAAAATAATAATGTTTTAACACTCACTAAGCCGATGCAAGGTAGAGATTCTGAAAAAAAAAATAATGTTAATATTATTCATAGTAAACATTTGCAATAATAATCATATTGTAATAAATTCTGGCCATTGTTATTAATGTCGTCCATTCAGTTTCCGTTATTCATTTTCTCTTTCTCTCTCTCTCTCTCTCTCTCTCTCTCTCTCTCTCTCTCTCTCTCTCTCTCTCTCTTCTCTTTGTCTGTCTGTCTGTGTCTCTATCTCTCTCGTTTGTAACGGCAATTTATGTTCCAGTGCAAAGCAGTTGACGCCAACCAACTAAGTATGCTTCAGCTGAAATATTATGCGGCGTGTCCAGGGATCCCAATGACAGATATTCAGTATTTCAGCGTCAGTGCTAAAAGATAAAACTATATTACAGGAACTACATTCACCAAAAATATGTAGAAGATGAGAAGGCCCTCAGAAAAATAATAAATGAAAATGCAACCCCTACTGTAGAAAATTACAAAATTAATCTGATAATATACTGTAAAAATATGAAAACAAGCCAGTTATTGCTTAAGAACAATCTTGCGCCCCCCGAAACGTCTTTGAAGAGCAGTGGTGTCATCTACGAATTTACATGCCCGGTGGAAAGCTGCCACCACTCTTATATTGGGATGACCACTACCAAACTCTCTAAGCGTCTCTCCTGTCACCTCCAAGAAAGGGCCATTTTTAATCACTACGAGCAAAAACATCAAAGAAGGCCCGAGAGAGAAGAACCTGCAAAGGGCGCCGAAATCATAGACCAGGCAACGGACCGCCGACGCCTACGGCTTCTCGAGGCGCTGCGTATTTTAGAAAAAGCCGAACATCAACACGGTGAAGGAAACAGAATTTCTCCTCCAATCATACGGAGAAATTTAAGAAACCAACCGACGCCAGACACCGACTTAATAATAATAATAGAGAGAGAGAGAGAGAGAGAGAGAGAGAGAGAGAGAGCCAGCCAACACCGGACGCAGGCGGCATATTACCTGAACGACCTATAATCCCGGCTAACAACCACCCCAAATTCCAACAGCGATTAGGCCCAGAAGATCTCAACGCCTCCGGGACCGACTTCGTCACCAACTTTTGCCAACGGCAGCCTTTGATGGGACATGAAAATACACAAGTCACACTTTCAGGGATGAAACTGGATTGAATTCCATGAATATTGTATGAGAGGTGTCCTACGAATCATCCCCATGCATCTTGCACGACACAGGTGCATACAAGAATAAGCACTTCTGTGAATCCTTCTGTTGGAGAGACTGCTAATCCCCTCAACGGATCCTGCATCAGACTGACTAAGCACGCTCACAAGCCCTGGAGTATGAAGGTCGATAACTTCCAGGAATCCTGCATGCGTAGGACTAATTACGTGTAAAACTATGATTCCTGTATTACAAGGTTAACGACCTGCATGAATAATTATAAGAATAACTGTTCCCATGAATCCTGAACTACAATGAAATTATCATCACTGTGAATCCTGCATCAGAATGGCAGTACACCACTTCCATGAAATCGCCAGAAGTGAGACTAATCCCACCGTGAATCATGCATTAGCAAAACTAATCATCTCAATTCATGCATTACAAAAACTAATTATCTCAATGAACTTTGCATTATGCAGGTTAATCCTTTTTATGAATCCTGCATTTGTAGGATTAACCATTCATGTGAATCCTGTATTAGAACCCTCTATCACGAATCAGAAAGGTTAATTCTATAAATCCTGTATTCAGATACTAATCCTATCCTGCATTAGAAGGACTGACCACTTCCATGAATCCTGCAACGCAAAGACTGAATGACTCGCATGAGTCCTGCTCCAAGAAAGACTAATCACCCCTAATAATCAATCCCCTAAGTGACAAGGATCCTAATTACCACCTCCACGAAGAGCTCAATCAGAAAGGCCCTGGCAATCACTTCCACGAATCTTGCTTCAGAAAACTGCTACAATTCACGTAGACAAAACCTGCACTCGGGAACTTCTTCTAATAGCTTCTATGATTCCTTTACTAGGAAACTACTCCTAAGAATGATAAGAATCTTGAAAAAAGGTCCTTCTAATCACCTCCATGAACCCTACTTTAGAAAAACCTAGGATTCACTTCCATAAATCCAGTAAGACTAATCGCTCTATGGCACCTTTTAACACATAATCAACATGGCTGTCACATAAACCAACATAAGAAGTAAATAAGAGTGGAAGTCCTTCAGGGAAACACTTGAATTTAGCCTCTAAAGTATAAAGTCCATTGTATCAAAAAGGCTGTTTTTTTTCCTCGACTGATTCTCCTGGGATAAAAACAGCGATAATAAAAATGATTTAAAAATTGCTGTAAAAGTGTACTTAAATGGAGCTTAATGAACTAGAGAGTCCACTAATTAAATTCTGGCCCTCGAGAAAAGGAAACGTGAAAACTTGCTCATAAAAAATATGTTTGGTCATTTTAATTAGGAGGAGAGTTTTTAACATTTTTTTCGCGAAAAGCAAATTAGAGTTCACATTAAAAAAAAAGTTCATTAGGATAGTTTAGAACGAATTTATCTTTTTTTTCTTGAAAAATTTATCAGACGTATCAAAGGTTATTTGCAAAAATAAATTAAAGAAATTAGGTAACGTAGTCGCTTATAAAAAAAATCATCATTGCTGGAGGTGTCTCGGAAAAAAAAAAAACATCCTATCGGTGACTGTCAAGTAGTAACATGAAAAACTCACAAGACAGTGTTAGTTTTTTCAAGTTCCAGTCAAGTCAACACAAATGAACGTATGAGAACATGTCTGTAAATCTATGCCAGGTTACCTTTACATTCTCTCACAGAACACTTCTTCGTGTGCTCGTGCAAACACGCGTACACACACACATATATATATATATATATATATATATATATATATATATATATATATATATATATATATATATATATATATTTATACATATGTATTTATATGTATATATATGCATATAGTATATATATATATATATATATATATATATATATATATATATATATATGTATGTATGTATGTATGTATATATATGTATAAATATATATGTATACAGTATATATATATATACATATATATATATATATATATATATATATATATATATATATATATATATATGCATGTATGTATGTATATGCATATATCACATCCCTGGCAAACATATTTATAAACGATGTTCGAAGACAAGAGATGGCTAAGACGATCCTTGAATTTAAATATCGATCCGATAGTGCGTGGATTCTTGGGTACAAGAATTTAAATACCGGATCGGTATTTAAATTGAAGGATCGTCTTAGCCATCTCTGTCTTCGAACATCGTTTATAAATATGTTTGCCCAGGATGTGATCGTGGGATTTACGTCGGATGCACGAGGAGGCCACTACGGATTCGCATAGATTCCCATAAAGGTGTAAGCTACAGAGTTGGATGTAAACTGTCTAATCCAGAGCACTCAAATATAAGAATGTGCAAAACTGATGATAATTATAAAGATTTTTCGACAATAGGACAAGCCCAAAATGAAAACGACCTCATCAGTATACTAGAGTCTATTATTATAAAGAAGACGGTCCCAACACTAAATACTCAAACAACCTCTGTCCAATTGTTCATCGCTTGACCTTTTGTTTACGTTTTTCTTCTCTCTTCCTTTCTTGCTCTTCCTGGATTCTTGAGAACACTTATGTTTTAGTCTTATTACTTCTGGGGTTTAGGTATATCCTGTGCCTATTCCCCTGTTTTCATTTCTCTTATAATTTATATATATCGGTGTTTGTTTAATGTGACTTTTTGCAAGAAGGTGTTTTACTCATTGCAGCCTTGAAAATGCGACGATAGCAATTGTGAAACGTCGGCATAATAAACTAATTGTAACAATGGTGGCCTTTCCTTTTCGCCTTACAGATTGTATCCTGAGTCGAGACTCACCCTACTTGGGTATATGTATATATATATATATATATATATATATATATATATATATATATATATATATATATATATATATATATATATATATATATACATATATATATATATATATATATATATATATGTATATATATATATATGTATATATATATATGTATATATATATATACTGTATGTATATACATATATATATACATATATATTAATGGACAATTTTAATTATTTGTTTTTGAAAATTGTGGTTATTGGGTAAATACGGAAAGCTAGCAAACATATGAGGTTTAGAGACATTATAAGAAGGAACGAGAGGGAGAGATGATTTTGGAGATTAGTTTGGTTGGGAAGCAATGATTGTTAATTTAACAAGCACTGGATTAAAAACACGATTGCTCACAATACTACTTCTAACTTGAAAAGCAACTGGGGTCCCTTTTTCAAGAAGTTTCATCTTCAACTTCTTAAGGTTTTATCCCGACGTGATGGTATTGCAGTTCTGAGGCCAGACAGGGGGAGAGGCTTTGTAATGCTTGATAAGGAGGATTATATCAACAAAATGCACAAATGAATCAATAAATAAATAGATACAAAAACAACGAAATGTTAATGAAAATATATAAATTAATAAAATAAGCAGATAAACAAATAATCTAAGTAATTAAAAAAATGAATAATTAAAAAAATAAATGAACAAATTAATCTCCGAATCCATCAAAGAAAAAAAAAAGCTTTGAATTTCAAGAAATGGCGAAGGGCAGCTTTCCCGGGAGAGGAGAGAGAGAGAGAGAGAGAGAGAGAGAGAGAGAGAGAGAGAGAGAGAGAGAGAGAGAGACTGCTTTAACTTCTTAATGACGTTTTCGAGAGAAGTTTCCTCCACTCTCGCAGATGACTAAGGATCCGTCTTTGCTAATTGAATATCGGCTTTGTCCTCGCAGGGAGATTGGGGAGGGATAGGGCAAAAGGACGATAACAGGAAAACGAGAGAGAGAGAGAGAGAGAGAGAGAGAGAGAGAGAGAGAGAGAGAGAGAGAGAGAGAGAGTGGGGGGGCTAAAAATGCTTAATTTAATAGGGCAAAAGATGTGTAGCTGAGAGAGAGAGAGAGAGAGAGAGAGAGAGAGAGAGAGAGAGAGAGAGAGAGAGAGAGAGAGAGAGAGAGAGAGATGGGGGCTAAAAATGTTCAATTCAATAGGGCAAAAGATGTGTAGCTGTACAGAGAGAGAGACCTTACACCTTACAGACCTTACAATTCGTTCGGGTTGCCCCAGGTCCCTCAGTGTGAGGCGCCTTTGATGTCTACCAGAGAGTTGCTAACGCATCTTCCGGTATATTTTGCATCTTCCAGTCTTGGATGGTCTGGGATGCATCTTAGATATTTGTCGAGCTTATTTTTAAACACATCTACGCTCACTCCTGTTATGTTCCTCAGATGAGCTGGTAGCGCATTGAATAGACGCTGCATTATCGATGCTGGTGCGTGGTGGATTAATGTCCTGTGTGCTTTCCTTAATTTTCCTGGTATAGTTTTTGGCACTATTAATCTACCTCTGCTTGCTCTTTTGATAATTCTAGTTCCATGATATTTTCGGTAATTCCTTCTATCTGTTTCCATGCTTGAATTACCATGTAGCGTTCTCTTCTCCTTTCAAGACTATATAAATTTAAGAATTGTAGTCTTTCCCAGTAGTCAAGGTCCTTAACTTCTTCTATTCTAGCTGTAAATGACCTTTGTACACTCTCTATTTGTGCAATATCCTTTTGGTAGTGTGGGTACCATATTATATTGCAATATTCAAGTGGACTACGTACGTACGTTTTATAAAGCATAATCATGTGTTCAGCTTTTCTTGTTTTGAAGTGCCGGAACAACATTCCCATTTTTGCTTTGCATTTTGCCAATAGAATTGCTATTTGATCATTGCATAACATATTCTATTCAACATCACACCAAGGTCTTTAACTGCTTCCTTGTTTGTGATTGTCTCATTATTAGGTCCTTTATATGCATATAGCATTCCTACTTTATCACCATAGTTCATTGATTCAAATTTATCAGAGTTAAATACCATCCTATTTATCTCTGCCCATTTATATATTTTATTTAGGTCTCTTTGTAGCGAGTTCCTATCTTCATCACAAGCAATTTCTCTACTTATTCTTGTGTCATCTGCGAAACTTCTTACTACTGAGTCTTAACATTACTGTCTATGTCTGCAATCATAATCACAAACAGCAATGCAGCTAACACCGTACCCTGTGGTACACGGATATTACCGTAGCTTCATCCGATTTCTCATCGTTTGCAATCACTATCTGTTTTCTGTTTTGCAAAAATTCTTTTATCCATCTTCCTACTTTGTCAACAATGTTATGTTTTCTAATTTTTTCGCTAATATATTATGATCTACCTTGTCAAAAGCTTTTGCAAAGTCTAGGTAAACCACATCTGTATCTTTTTCATTTATCATATTTTTATATATGCTTTCATGGTGGACTAACAGTTGGGTTTGTGTACTTTTTCCGGGTACAAAACCATGTTGTCCTATATTGAACAATCTATTTTTCATTAAATGTTTCATTATATTTTTTTATTACCCTTTCATATACTTTCATAATATGAGATGTCAGACTCACAGGCCTATAATTACTTGCCTCTAGTCTTGAACCACTTTTGAAAGTAGGAGTAATATATGCTAATTTATGCAGAGAGAGAGAGAGAGAGAGAGAGATGGGAAGGCTAAAAATTATCAATTTAATAAGGCAAAAGATGTGTAGCTGAACAGAGAGAGAGAGAGAGAGAGAGAGAGAGAGAGAGAGAGAGAGAGAGAAGACTAATAATGACCAATGTAGCAGCACATACGATGTGTAAATATGTAGTTGTAAGGAATGGAGAGAGAGAGAGAGAGAGAGAGAGAGAGAGAGAGAGAGAGAGAGAGAGAGAGAGAGAGAGAGAGTATAGATGATTCCTATCCGTGTATTCTTAGTCATGTTTTCGGTTAAAAAATCCTAGACAACCTCACCTTGTAAGAAAGGTTTTGAAAAGAGGAATTCCTTTATATGGAATCCGTGAAAGATCTCAGTGCTTTGTGTTGTGTTTAGGCAATTAGTAACGTCATCTAAACGTTCCTAAACAACCTATTAACAATTACCTCTCTCTCTCTCTCTCTCTCTCTCTCTCTCTCTCTCTCTCTCTCTCTCTGAACAAAAGTGAATATAAGCTCATGTAAAATCACAGCCTCATCACGCACAACATACACAAATGTTTATGTATATTTTTCTTCTATGAAATTCCTTGTTACCAGAGGAAATATCTGTTTGATCTACTTTAGTTTTATCAGCTGAGAATTCAAGGTTTAACTGATCACATTATGTCTTGATTGCAAGAGGATTGCTTGTTTGTATGTATGTATGTCTATGTATGTATGTATGTATGTATGTATGTATGTATGTATGTATGTGTATATATATAAACAAATAACCATTTCAATCTTGATATAAACACACAATGCATGTATAGGACATACATTATAAATATATATATATATATATAATGACCAAATGATTATTGTTATTATTATTATATATTATTATTATTATTATTATTATTATATATTATAAATAATTTTATTAATCACGTGTGGAACAGAAATAAAGTTTCTTAAAGGATCAGAGGTTAACCCGGGTCTTTCAATTGAAAGACGAGACAGTTATTGCCATGCTATCCCAAGTCATCAAAGAAGCTGGAATTTTAGTTTAGATGGCTGTCATACAGAAAGCTTTACCTGGACCAGGATAACTGCCCTGCATAGATCGTTTTTCCCCAACTTCCCGACTCAGCAATGACCCATTGTACAGCATTCATTTGAATTATCCTTTCTAAGTAAATATGTGTGGCTTGTTGGAGGGCCCGTCTTTCAATTGAAAGACCTGGGTTGCCCCTGATGTGAGTCAGAAACTTATCATTATTATTTGTGGAACTAGTTGATGATATTCGCCTGTCAGTCTGCTGTCATTTGTCTACGTTGCCTCGAATTGACAGAGTGTCATCCCAACAGATGAACCGTTTGGGGATGTTCGTGATAACTGGCATCACGCTATTCCGCGGTAAGTCAAACCATGCGGGATGCCCTGGCAGTTCGTTGCCCCCGTCATCTTCTCCCACAGCAATTTTGTGTCAAGTTTCCGCTTAAATGTCCCTGATGATGTCCTTTTGACGCTGGTTGGCAAAACGATTTCCCATTTATGATTTTGGATTATTTTGATTTTTTTTTTCAGTGATTCTGATTTTTGCTCTCAGTAATTCTGAATTATTTTTTGTTTATTTTTTCAGCGACTCTGGCTTTTTTTGACTCAGTGACTGAGTTTTTTCTCTGATTCTGAATTTTTTTTTTTCCAGAATGGCTGAATTCTTTTTTGTTTAATTTTTTCTCAGTGACTGAATTATTTTTTTGTTCAAGATTTTTCTCAATGATTCTGCATTATTTTTTTGTTTATTTTTCCTCAGTGACTGAATTATTTTTTTATTTTTCTCAGTGATTTGAAATATTTTTTTTCCACAGGGACTGAATTATTTTTTTTTTTCTCGGTGATTCTGAAATGATTCTGAATTTTTTTTTTATTTTAATGATTATGAAATTATTTTTTCTCAGTGATTCTTAATTATTTTGTTTGTTTATTGTTTTATTTAAATTTTATTTTCATCAGTGATTTTGAAGAATTTTTAAAATTTAATGATTGTTTTTTTTCATTTTTTTTTTTTTTATTAATTTGTTGTGTGGTTAGCTCAAAAGTTTGTTGTTTGGCTTTTTGCATTTTAACTTATTGATTCTAATTATATTTCTAAAACTATGTTAGATCATTGTCATTGAATGACGTCATTGTTACAATTATCATTATCAATAGATGTCATGAAATTAATTAAATGAAAATATTACAACAATTCCATTTAGAAGTCAAGGTTACTTAACGATTTGTCATTATTACTTCCATTAAAAATAAAGTTTATCTTAATGATTTGCCAACATTACTTACATTAAAGTAAAGGTTTCTGAATGATTTGTCAATATTATTTCCATTAGAAATCAAAGGTTCCTGAATGTTTGTTCCTGAATGATTTACCAATATTACTTCCATTAGAAATCAAAGGTTTCGAATGATTTGCCAACATTACTTCCATAATAATTTAAAAATTAAGGTATCTGAATGATTTGCCAATATTACTTCCATTAGAAATCAAATTTTCATAATGGTTTGTCAACATTACTTCCATTTAAAAATCAAGCCTGAATGATTTGCTAACATAACGTTGATTTTTATTTGCCAACATTACTTCCATTAAAAATCAAGTATCTGAATGAATTGCCAATTTACTTAATGGTAGAAATCAAGTTTTCTTAATGATTTGTCCCTCAGCGTGAAAATGGAGGAGTTATCATGGTGAACTTCTTTCCTGTGTTCTACCCCAGATGACCCCAACACTAAACACGGAGCAATGTTGAGGTAAGTTCCGACAAAAAGAAAGCATCCGGTTAATGTTCCTTCAAAGTCGTGAATAAATATTTGTCTTTATCCATTATGACGGTAAGAATATGTGTTGAATGAGTCTCAACATCTTGAAGATCGCGTGGAAATCATGGACTTTCGGAATTATTCGGTGGGGTACAGTCCAGCTTCTCACAACTGGCACTTGACCTGGCCATAAAAATAACGAGATGTATGCTAGCATTGCGCCAGCATCGTTTTTTTTGCCATGCCCCTAGGTAAATTAGGGTTGGTTATTAGGTGAGATTAAATCAGTGCTCTTAATATAATTTGGGTGTGGGAAACGTAATGAGATTGTTTTCAAGAAAAGTCTATGGTTATTTTTTAAGATATGGCGTCCCGCATATATTTTTCAGGGAAAGGTCGTATACTTGTTGCATCTCGGGAAATTATACCCGGCCACTGCCGGACCACAGAAAATCTGTATAGATGACAGATATCACCCCAAAACCGCCTTTTAAACAAACTTTTGGGGTAAAATTGCTCTGCTTTGTAACCCACTTGTAAATCACTTACATACTGAAAGCCAGAAAATGATGATTTTCCTCGGAACTTTTAGTATGTTGTTTTTTAGTTGAATATAGAACTTAGGCCATAGGCCAAGCACTGGGACCCATGAGGTCATTTTTGCTGGGAAATTGACAGTAAACAAGTTTGAAAGGTGTAACAAAGGAAAACCTCGCAGTAACACTATGAATCAGTTGTCAGGATGGTTAGGAAAGTAAGATGGAAGAAAGAGAATATGAAAGGAGGTACAGTAAAAGGAATGAAAGGGGTTGCCACCTTGCATAACTTAAGGAAGGTGTCAGCAAGAATGTGTACACATGACAGGGTTTAACACTGGCATCAGGTATACGCTCCTGAGTACTTTTGACAGTTATTTCTTAACTGAATGTGTTTAAGCTTCCATGTTAATGTCCAGCTTGTCAAACAGATCATCAAGTTACGTTACAATGGCGATGGTGACTAATCTTATATTTTAATGTCATGTATTGATTTCAGAAACGTTCAAAACACTGACTAAAGTATTTTTTAAAGGATTTTACACCAAACTCTACCAATCCGAAGGACATTTGCAAATGATATGTGTACATTTCATTCGCATTCTGTTGCCTGAATTACTGAAACTAACTTGACCTATGTTTCCCCGCAGAACACATCAACACATCAGGGAAATTAAAAGACTACGTGGGCAAAGTGATTTTAGTCGGCATTGTCCTTGTACGTGGGTGAAGCAGCCTCCTCTGAGCTCTTGTACAGTGTTTCATTGTCATCAACTGTCGAAAAACCAGTTAAAAGTCATAGTGAATAATAACATCCATTGTTTGACAATTCTAGACCCTCTTGGGGAGACTGAGTCTAAGATAAGTGGTTTTCAAACAAGGCCATGGAAAGTTCAGATAACATGAACTGACACTAGTAAAAGACAGAAAAATTTCTTGGGAAATTTTCAAATTATACAAACATACATTACATGAAATAATATATATATGAAATGTTATTAATTATATGGTCTTATAAACCCCTTTGGTTATATATAAATTAACTTTAGTTGGTCAAATGAACAATTTTTTGTGATATATATATATATAAAATATAAATATATATAAAAATGGAAAACGATATATATATATATATATATATATGAAAGTACACACACTCCTATATTTATATATATATATATGTTATATATATATATTTGTTTATTTATATATATATAATGTCATTATATATATACACACACACTGTTATATATATATATATATATATATATATATATATATATATATATATATATATATATATATATATATATATATATATATATATATATATATATATATATATATATATATATATTGTTATTATTATTTTTATTTCAAAATTTTATTATTTCTATAAAGATTTTTTCCCATTTTTATGTCTCATTTTTGTTTTTATCTAAATCTTCAATATTGTTATTTTGTCATTATTTTTCATTGGGGAGCAAGTGCCCAGGTCCCCATACCCCTGGATCCCCTACAAAACGGACATCTTCAAAACAGTATTTAAAAGATGAAAGACCATTTACAGTGAATCTTTCAGGCCCAGTGCTTAATTTCATAAGTGAAGAGGTTTAGCCTAACCCCTCTCATTCCAGTTTTAGAACAGAGCGATAACTTTCGCAACTTTCTCCGTATCTGGTTATCACAATCGACGGTTGAATTTTTATTATTTTCTTTCTCCCATGTTTGTGCCATTTGTTCACCTCACGCGCAGCGCACTGTGGTCTTGTTGAGGTCTGAATGTCCCTTCCTGAGTCAGCTAGCTGCAGAATTATATAAATTCCTTTTACGGTACCTCTGAATGAAAGGAGTTGCAGTAAAAGGAACGAAAGGGGCTGCAGTAGGCCTAAAGAAGGCACGCTGCAAAGAACCTTCGACTTCTGCTTTGCATTCTTTAGGTGCATCTGGATATGCTTGACTATCCTGTCATGGGGAGTCTACATTGTTATTAAGTAAGATTGTATTTCTATCTTCGTCAGTAAGTGAAGAAGGTTCTGCTGAATATATCACATATTTCATGTATTACAAAACACAACTATTAAGGAATATTAAGGAGACGTCTTAATTCACTCTCAACAAGAAGAATTTATGCAGTTACATATACGAGTATTACCTCCCAAAAGGAATATTTATTTTTACTTTACTGGCAGAATATTAATTAGTCTTAATTCCTCTCTACAAGAAGAATTTATGCAGTTACACTATTACCTCTTAGGAATATTTATTTTTACTTTACTGGCAGAATATTAATTATATGTATTTACAAAAGATAAGCCTCTTTTACTGTCAGTAGAAATAATTCTTCTTGAAGTAGAAACTGAATGTGCTAATGTGTTCTTCATTTCTTCTGTGTTCCCAGTTTACCCATTGGCCTGGAGGACGTGAGTAAGTACACCTGACCTCTTCGCCGAGCTCCTGTTGGACGAGGAACGGTGGAACGACGAGTCCCTGAAGAAGTTGGCGGGGCTAAATTTAATTCGGGCATTCAAGGAACCAGAGAAGGTATGCTTTGGTATTTTACTCTTGTTCCATTTGCTTGAAAATTATTATTATTCCTGTGGGGAGGTGGCACTTACAGCGTGCCCGTGGCACACTGTAAATGGTTAGCGTCGTGGCGGGTTCGCCTCTCCCCAGAGAGATGAAAAATCACTGGCTCTGTATCACGATCAGTTACTGCTGCAGTGTGGGGTCTGCTGTGGTGGGAGGTTGAAACCAACTATTCTTTTAAGCTTGAGTTTCAAGTCATTTTTGCCCCTTTGTGTGCTTGTTCCATGTGAATAGGTTTCATCTACTGAAATAATAATAATAATAATAATATATTGTTTCCATTGGGCCCCTTGGGTAGTTGTCCGACTTCCTTAACTCTACATTGATGCAGTTATTAGTTTCTCAAAAGTGGGCAAATCCTTCTGGCAATCCCTATGCGAGTCTAGGCTTACTCTCGTGTCCTTCGGATCTGGGCAAGAAAAGGGCTTTAGGTTTTCCTTCCCTTGACTTTGCCGTATCAGATGGTCGAGAGGGGAACTCCCCCTCCCGCCAGGTCAGAGCGCGGAGCCCTAAGTCAGGTTAGGAATGTAATTTCTGGTTAGGTGAGGGCAAGACACTATTGAAGGCAAAGGTTACCTGGGGAGGTGGAGGGGATAAATCTCTCTCTCTCTCTCTCTCTCTCTTTGCCAGGTAAGGGCACGGTGCCCTAGGTCAGGTTATCAAGGCATTTCAGGTCGGGTCAGGATACAGCATTCTAGGAAAAGTTAGGTTTTTGGCCCATTTTCAAGACTTATTTCTCACGCATAACCCTGTCTTCCTACTCTGCATCCGCTTCTGAGTGGAACCCTGAAAAATGAAAATCTCTTCTTTTTTCCCCAGTCTGATTTTTAGGCAAATTATTATTATTATTATTATTATTATTATTATTATTATTATTATTATTATTCAGAAGGTGAACCCTATCCATAGTGAACAAGTCCAGAACCACTGATTTGAAATTCAAGCTTCCAGAGAATAAGGCGTTCATTAGAAAAGCGTAACAGAAGGTACAGTAATGGGAAACACACAGAGAGAAAGAAGAGACCTCACTTATTAAAAAAAGAAAAAAAAATAAATTAACAAATTAATAAATAAAACAGAAATGGGAGTAAATGATTAAAACACAGGAGAAATCCTGAAGTGTGATGAACAGTGAAGTACAGGCAACCATTTTCTGATTTCCCAGGTACGAGATGACCTGTCAGGAATGTTGCCTGTGGTCAACACCTATTCCCCGAGGAGACAGCGTGTGTGAACGAGTGGCCTAAGCCGAAGGAATTAAAAATAGCTTCTCGCTCTTCTGCCAAGATCCCGTACAGGCAGAGTTCTGATTTCTTTGTAGTAAATTGGTAGCAATTTTTTGCAGTGGTTTATTTCTCATATTTCATTTGTTTGTAGAATCTTGATTTGTAGATGGGTCATTGCACTGTAGTTTCCTTTTGTTGTTGGTTCGGTAGTTACAGTGAATTGATCATTGGTCCTCATTTGCAACGTGCATTTCTCTCTCTCTCTCTCTCTCTCTCTCTCTCTCTCTCTCTCTCTCTCTCTCTCTCTCTCGAAATATATATTCATATACTTTGCATCTTCTTTCTCAGACATGAGAACTCTCTCTCTCTCTCTCTCTCTCTCTCTCTCTCTCTCTGAAGTGATGAGGACACTAAGTTCTATTTAATTACCGTAATGGATTCGACATAAATGGCAACTCTGAACAGCTGTGGTTTTATTAAACTGTTCTCCTTGTTTTCTCATTTATTAGAAATAATTTCTCGTTTATGATTACGATGGTGCAGCGTTTTTGGCTATCAAAAGTGGCGAAGTGCAAAATATATATAATGTGCTTCAGTTTACCTTTTAAAAGTATTTACATTCCTGAATTTTACAGTTAGCTATGTTTTTTCAAACAGTATCATATTTTTTTCTTGGCCTTATAATTTTATTGATCTATTCCTTATACACACACACACCATTATATATATATATATATATATATATATATATATATATATATATATATATATATATATATATATATATATATATATATATTATTATTAGGATATACATTCCTCCCTCCGATTCAGCCTATCTAGCTAACTTATTCATCGAACTTTATTTCACGTTAGCGTATAGCTGGCGCCAATATGGCGGAACTCCGTTGTTTTACTCATAGGGACAGAGAAGCGCGCTTCCAAGCCGACAGAAATACCCACGCCAGATAAACAAGGGGTCCCCTAACCCCACCCCTGCTAAACCCCCTTAAGAATTGTACGATGGGGAGCCTTAGGGATTAGGAAGGGCAGAAAGGCAATTAAGGGCTTGGGGACAGGTAAGTTTGCATCTATAGGCATATTCAAATAAGTGTGCTTTTCCCATACCCTCCTTGCTAGCTTTTTGGCTGCTTGCAGGTACAGCTGGGGCCCCCGTCCCCCAACGCGAATGCGATCTGCTGTTCAAAAGGAGAACAGAGAACTCCCTGACTTTATCTAGAGCGGTAGCTCCGCGATTCTTCCATCCCCGCTGGGAATGACGACCATCGATGAACAGCCAGTTCGATTGTGGGCGCCTATAACAGTTGAACAGGTTCGTACATTGCAGTAGTCATTTAGCCAGCCCTATCCCTTGTTCTACCGTCCTTAATTCCCCCTCTTTTTATCCTTTTAACCTATTCCTCCACGAAAATCTTCCCTTACCCAAATCTTGCCTGTATCCCCTTGCCTTGCCATCCACGTACCTTGAATTCGAGTAACGATCGATAAACCATCATTTATCCCTCCACCAGTGCAATCTAAGGGCTATTCTAGCAGTTAAGTTAAAATTAACCAAGCAGTAGTTAACTTTGGGCGCGTACAGTTACGTCTCCATTGTTAGCGCACCGCGACGCAGATCCTATTCACGGGCTTTCTCAAAAGCACCTTCCAGGATAATTTATGTATTGTATTTAAGAAAGTGTTGTGTAATCTGCAGTAGGAAGATTCCATTTCCCTTAGTGTGAGAAGGGCTAACGCAAACCGTCTATTTCAGGACGATACACGTGGTATGAATCGCAAAATTCCATGCTTCCATACCCACCTGCCACTGCATTACCTGGTTGTAGTTAGAGAAGTTCCGTTGTGCCAACCATTTTTGAAATTAATTCCTCCATCCTGGAACCCCATCATAGGCCTTACTATTCCACTTAGTCAGGGCAGATTGAAGGTGATCATTATCATTGACTGATTATTGCAGATTGGCCGTTTTATCCACTTATTTGGTTGCCAATCCATGTCATCATTGTTACTGTGCTCTATCATGAATCTGTCCCTCAGTGATTATGTCGTATGGTGTCTAACTGTTAATTTATTAATGTTAAGTTGTTAAGTTTCCTGAATAAACCCCTGTAAATTGGCAAAGAATTCTAAATTCCAATATGGCGACCTTCCACCTTAAATTATAACTCCAGGAAAACTCTGAGGTAAGTCTTCATTAACTTCCTTTTTGTTTTGACTGGACTCCCTTAGTCTCGTGGCAGCCTTAATTATCATTTTGTGTGTAAATTCTCATCAAACACAGACAGAGGAATAACAGGAATCATGACTGACTAAGAAACCTTATTCCGGTACATTACCTTCTGTTAAGATGACGATGTCCTCGTTCAATAGGACACCGACGCTAGAGGAGGGAATTAAGGGGGATGCCGACGACAAAAGTATACTGATTCGAACTCGGATCGAAACACGTGGAATATACAAGGACAGGCAAAGTGTATGACATCTGTCCTCGGTGGAATCTGAGCGTTTCTCTCTCCCGACTGCTGTTGCATTGTCTATTTCTAACCTCGGGGGATTATGCCTGGGCATCCAAATAGATGGCGCAAAAGGTCCATCTTCGCCTCGCTTCTTTAGCGAGCACATGGCATCCAGTCAAGTCTCTTGGAGATTACCATGGCCTGGGCGGTGCGGCGCCAACTTTCTCTTTTTTGGCTCCTTCCCTGCCCGTTGTCTGATGCCTTCGAGGAAGGCCTCTAAAAGGCCACCTGGAAACAAGGCCTTAGGCAGTCACTTTGAACAGAGAGAAGGATTAAAGGTTTAACAATATGGGGAATGAGGGAGTGAGTTTATGAAGGGGCGAAAGAAAACCCACAGTTCTAGTAATTAAACAACTGAAATTAATTTTATCTCTTTCTCTGTTGTGTGCCAGATTTAAAATGGGTGAGTTTGCTTGGAAAGCAGTTTCATTCTGTCGAAATGTATATAAATAATATATATATATATATATATATATATATATATATATATATATATATATATATATATATATATATATATATATACATATATAATATATATATATATATATATATATATATATATATATATATATATATATATATATATATATATATATAAATTTGGAACATTTTATGAAACACTGTAACAAGTAAAATTCAGCCTATGAGGAATCATACCTCAGTAAAACAATACAGAAAAAATAATCAAGGTTCACTGATATTTGTATGACTAATATTGTGACTAAGAAGAACTAGCAACAATTAGGCAACCTTAATAATGTATTGTGTAGCCTAATGTTCTAAGGTTCAGAGTAATGTCCACTTTGCAAGTGTGTATTTGTAGATGGAAGTCTTGTGTATTAACTGCTTGTCTGATTAATTTACAAATACTCTGGACTCATCCAGTGTGAATATGAGTTTTATTTCATTATAAACATTCCCATTCATTCTTTCATTCATTCACTATTCAAGGTACAGTAATTCAATCATTCATTCACTATTCAAAGGTACAGTCATTCATTCATTCATTCACCATTCAAGGTACAGTCATTCAATCATTCATTCACTATTCAAAGGTACAGTCATTCATTCATTCATTCACTATTTAAGGTACAGTCATTCATTCATTCATTCACTATTTAAGGTACAGTCATTCATTCACTCATTCATTCACTATTTAAGGTATAGTCATTCATTCATTCACTCACTATTTAAGGTACGTACATTCATTCATTCATTCACTACTTAAGATACATTAATTCATTCATTCATTCACTATTTAAGGAACATTCAGTCATTCATTTATTCGCTATTTAATTTAATTCACGATTCCTCTCTTTCCATCACAGCCAAGAATGAGAGCAAAAATCCACCTCGGAGCAGAGACCTTCCATCAAATGTATAATCTCTGTCAATTAACCTAAAGAAGGTTATTTTTCGTGACCGCATCTGATAAGCATTTGGCAGCATACAACGAGATGAAGACCTTGCATGAATCAAAACGATTTTAATGAACTAAATTTTTGACATATGCTTCAAATTCAGATGTCTGATTTGTCATTATTACCATTGACGGAGGTAAATGGTACCAAAAGAAAGTAGAGAAGATATTTCAAGAACAACTTGACAAACAGTCCGGTCACACCAGTGCCTCTCCAGTTCCATGTAATCCACCAATACTGCCAGTCACTGGCTGGAAGCTATTCCCTTCTGTGGGGCTCAACTGCGTTTGTATGTCCGACCTGCTTGATGTAAACACGAGCATGCGCACTGGCGCGGTCATTTTTTAGTAACAGGGGCCAGTTGTCGATCGCTGCTATTCAACTTCTGAATCCAGTGTCAAAATTGTGTAGTCACTGCTTAATACAATGACGCCAACGGAAGTTGCCTCATCGATGTGACAGGTGTTACAGGTGAGCTCATTACATGAACAGTGATGTTTTCTGGATAATGAAGGATTGTCTCCTCTACAGCTAATAAGAAATCCTTCAAACGTGCTCGGAAATCTCGCCACTCTTGGCATCTCCCTAAGTGAATGTTACTTAGTTTTCCAGAGTGTATTTTTCAATCTTATTTTTCAATCTTAACTGAGCATCGCCCATTCATACCGAAATACTTCATAAATACGTTATCGTTTTTCAATAACTTTAAATTCAACGAACGTCATTCATAAAGAAAGATACTCAAATAAAAAAATGGAGAAAAACCTTGCCAAGAGAACGATAGGAATTCTGAGGAGGGAAACAGACGCATGCATACAAGAAGCAAGAAGGTGACAATGCGCATGAGACAGAGGTCAGTGATGACAGCTGATGCGGTATGTAAAGCCAGTTCTGGGGTGGCCTTGCCAGTCTGGACTGTAAGTGTCTATAAAGGCCATACACTATACAGACAGTAATATGGAGAAACAAACTGAAAATTTGTTGGCAGTAAAAGTAAAAAGAGCATCGAAAAGGTAATACTCAGTCAGTCTCAAAGGACGGTGGTGTACACAAACGGGTCTATGCTGATATAAGCATACTTGTTCGTATACGGACATAAACACATTGATAATGAGCTCAGAAATGTATAATAAATGTAAGAGACGTCTTAGAGAGAGAGAGAGAGAGAGAGAGAGAGAGAGAGAGAGAGAGAGATGATTCACTGTAATTATAGAACGTATTTTGAGCGATGTTTGTTGAGAAACCATTTCAACGTAATTTATAAACGACGGGAACTGATCCATTTCAGCCTATAAAGATCCTATTCACCTTTGCATTTCAAGTGAGAGTTGTATCAATTTGCTTGTTGTCTGTTTTGACAGAGAGGTAATTGCTAGTAATTGTTTTAGAAGTAAATTGATACGTTACTAAAAACAGAGACGATCCGAATATAGGTGAAAATAATGCAAAATTTTTATTTTGGTTGACAAATACGGAATATTTTATGAGTAAATTGCCATGTCTAAAAAAACATGCAAGTGGATCTGAAATATAGATCAAAACCTAGGTTTTCTTTTTAATTGTATAATTAAATTGAGTTTTCCTCCTGCTGACCTCTTAGCCTCATTTTTGTAATTCATATAAGACTTGATTATTCACTATGTTCGTTTCCTTTTTGGGGCATATTTTTTTCAGTCATGTTTTCGGGTTATTCTGGTCCCATTTATTTTAATCATAGGGACGACACTGTGATTAGTAAATCAACGATGAGGAACGATTATATTAATTTCAAACACTTATGTTTGACATAAATAAATACAGTACAAAGAAAGAGCATCCAACGCACAGTGAAAACGAATTTTGTAAACTCTGTGATTACCTGAACGAAAGAATGCAGATTTCTTTCGCTAAATCCGATGACTTGTCAGTAGTATTCTTGCCACAAGATTTCAAAATATTCGAGGGATGAATTGCTTCCCCCCATCTCCCCCTCCCCCTCCTCCTCACCCTGATCCCGAGAGAAGTCGAATGTACTGCTTGCGATTTCTTACAAGGTCGTGACGCTTGCAAGAGGCAAAATGGTCTCGTGTTTAATGATTAAGTTGTATTTTAGTGTTCCGTGTTCACCTCATCAACATCACCACCGCATTGTCGGTTAATTATTCTGAAATTTAAAAACGGGAAGTAAATTTGATCATTGTGAGTAAAACGCAAAAAGTCCTTTAGTTGCCATCAACACGTCTGCTTTAGAATATTCTTAGGAAGAGAGAGCTACGGTAAAGATCGCGTGAATTGTCTACGGGACAGGAGACAATACTAAAACAAGTAAAAATTGCACCGAAGTTTCTTCGGCGCAATCGAGTTTTCTGTACAGCTTATAATGCTGTATGAAACTCTCAATCGCGGCCCCTGAAACTTTCAGCCACGGCCCGATGGTGGCCTGTGTTGTTGGCACCTATAGAAGTGCCAGACGCACGATCATGGCTAACTTTAACTTTAAATAAAATAAAAACTACTGAGGCTGGATGGGTGGATGATTGCCATACCAATTTGCAGCCCTCTAGCCTCCTCAATAGTTTTGAAGATCTGAGGGCGGACAGAGAAAGTGCGGACA
>NC_089787.1:10084137-10134144 GCF_040412425.1 Macrobrachium rosenbergii
TATTTTTTCATTTTTTGCTTCTTGACCTCTTACAGACTGAGTCCCACGATTTAAAAGCAGAGAGCCATGGCTAACGACTATAGAAATCAGATGGATTGACTCTCTAATTTCCATTTCTTTTAATTTTAACCTATTGTTAAACAATTTATTTGCCAATTTATTTACTATGCATTCGATATTCTATAACAATCATTTCAAGTTCCTGGATAATAAATACATTAAAAAACAGATCATGAATCCATTTGTTAAAAGAAATTAACAAAAACCTTCATATGACTGTCATTTAAGAAAGTACAAATAAGGCCTAAAAAACGTCTCTTTCAAAGTAAAAGACATCAACCACCCCTTCAAAATAAGCTGAACAAAAGATGGAACTCATAAAAATATTAAATACTCAAAGAGAAACTTAATTAAATACCTGTTCTGAATTACTTTTGTTTTTCTATCAACTTGCTTGGCCAATTCATCAAATCTGTCCTCAGTTTTTGCTGTAACTGAGCCTTCTAAATTATAACTCCAGGAAAATTCTGAGGTAAGTCTTTACTTAAATCCTTTTGTTTATGTGGAATATTATTTGTGTGTATTCTCATAGTATAATATATATATATATATATATATATATATATATATATATATATATATATATATATATATATATATATCATCCTTTACTAATATATACATATATATATGTAGAATATATATTGCATTTATATGTTAAACTTCCTGGGTATTGCCTTAATATATACTGATTCTATAGACTATTCTTGTTTAAATAATACACAATTTTTATAAAACAATGGATATTGCCAAATAAGAAATAAAACTTGCATCTAGATGCCCTGGAATGAAGGCTGCCTAATTTTGGCTTTCAGTCAGTTTCTTTCCAGGCTGGGAAACGTTGGAGACTGCATTTTGCATTTTTTGGGAAGAACTTATAATCCCTGTATCGTTCATTTATTTCAGTTGCAGAATTCTGGGTTTAAACTAAATTTCTGACGCAGAACAGAAAATTTGAGCACACTTAGAGAGAGAGAGAGAGAGAGAGAGAGAGAGAGAGAGAGAGAGAGAGAGAGAGAGAGAGAGAGAGAGAGAGAGAGAAAGTCTTACAAAATGTTCCTCTCTCATTCTCTATTTCAAAACTGGTTTAAAATGTCTATTTCGCGTAAATAATAATATTGTCTTACCAGTTTTCTGTGTGTTTTTTTCCCACAACTTATTGTTCATTGCTATTCCCAGAAACTTCACATTAATTCAGATTTTATAAATATTTCGATAAGTGACAATTTTAATGTGAAAAACAAGAGGAATTATTGGAGTTGGAAAATAAACAAATTATGGTTTTGCCTCTCTCTCTCTCTCTCTCTCTCTCTCTCTCTCTCTCTCTCTCTCTCTCTCTCTCTTTAATTTCACTCTAAAATAATTTTTAAGGAAAATTTCATTCTAGTTTTTACTCTGACATTGGTTCCTTTACAAGATTGCTTAAAAAGGTTTATAGGAAAATGTGACGTTAATTCCATTGTTTTAAGATTGAAAAAGCAAGCAAATGCAGCTGCATGCATGCAATGTTACAGAATATAAAATTAAATGGACATTCTAGTTACAATATTACTTTTTAAAAGAAGCAATTTTTCCTTCAGTGCAAAATCAATGCAGCTACGTTCATGATCAAAGACTGAAGTACTGAAAATGAAAAAGCAATTGGTCAAATATCAAATAACATTATGAGACTGAATTATAAGTGTTGAGATTTCATCTTTTATAAATCTTTTATAATTGACAAGATATGATATATGTTTTTGTAAAAAAAGTTATTCATTTTTTTTGTTTTTCGATCTGTCTAATCTTTGGATTAATTTTCATATTGACTTTCATATCGACATCTCATCTACATTTTATGAACGATATAAGTTCAAAAGTGAATAGATTCATTTGGAATATTTTTATAATAAAAGGAAATAACGGACATGTCCAGCTAGAACTTCACTGATCGGAATAAAAGGAACTTCAGCCTTTGGTGATATCCTGCGGTAGGCTTCGGAATCCCTTTGCAATTAGTTCTTTCTACTCAGGTCTGTTGCCTTCAAGCTGTTCAAAACTATGATTTTACTCTCTCACCTTACCTACAGCTGGAATTAATAACATGCGCATGGACGGCTGGTTCTCTCTCTCTCTCTCTCTCTCTCTCTCTCTCTCTCTCTCTCTCTCTCTCTCTCTCTCTCTCTCTCTCTAAATCATTAGCCACTGTCCTGTATATGTTTATTATGACATCAATGACGTTCAGAGCAAAATCTACACATCATACTTATTAATTAGGATATCTGATAAAAAATATCACCATATTTCTAGCTTTTTTAATTAAAAATCTTTTAAAAGTTACAATGGCTGTAAATGAAAACTTTCAGTTTGTTTGGAGATTAACTGATGAAAACAGTTATAAAAATAATTTCAACATAAAATGATGAAGTGGATAACGAAAAATTTCCATCAAATGTATTGTTTTGCTTTAAATTCTGGGCATAACATACTTCACGTCCTTCATTAATGGGTTATTATCAAATGCATCGTTATAGTAATGCCTTTCCACAAACCCTATGACAATTTTTGAAACAAGTATTGAGTCATAAAAGTATTTCATTAGCAATAATAATAATATATGGTAACAGTCATACAGATAAATGATTCACGAAAAACGAACAATTTAGTGACATATAAGGCGTCTAATGTATTTGTAATCCAGTCGTGAATCGCCGACGAGAGATGGGGAGATGGTCCGTGAATGGAAAAGAAACACACTTAACAAAGAAATATTTATTATCAAAAAGTAAAAAACTTTCATTCCAGGAGAATTTTGTATACACACTCATATTACCTACCTGGAAAGAGAGAGAGAGAGAGAGAGAGAGAGAGAGAGAGAGAGAGAGAGAGAGAGGGAGAGAGAGAGAGGTTTTCCTGAAAAAAACGCTGTAGTCATACAACTGCTATTGATTGTGCATTTATCACATCGTAATCATTTCGTTTATAATGACCTATCTGGTAAGGATAAAAAGATTCAAAACAAGAAAATGAGGTCTACTTTTCCCATCTCGTGATTATGGAACCTGGATCTCACAGTAAATTATATGAGAGAGAGACAGACAGAGAAACATAACTATGAAGATTGTTATGCACGTTATAATAACAAGACCTTAGAATGACAAGGAAAGACGAACAATCGTGTTGGCTTATACTGACAAATCTGCAAAAACGATCACAGGTAAACACAAACAAATTTAGTGAAAAACAAAAAACAAAAAGAAAATAATACAGATTGAAAGAGATGACCCGACCACAAGCACCGCCATCATAGACTCGATGGATCGACAAAGCTAAAGCGATATGTCCAACACTTTCGATGACTGTCAGAGAGATTAAAATCTGTCATATTAATCAGGCCTGGATGGGCATGAAGCTATCATATATTGTCTTTTAAATGTAAACAAAATGTTGGTTTCAATGCCGGGTAAAAATAGTTTTGCCCTTTTGTTGCTGGGAAACCATAGATACTTGTATTATATAAAAGGTCACTGTTCATAAAAATTTCAGTTATGTCCACTGATGCAATGGGATTTACAGCAATGGAAATATATCAGCAATATATGAGATTTATTGATTAATCTCTTCCTAAAACATCCTCATTTTCCTGGCAAATGATGATTTTAACAGATATAGTTCCATACTGTATATAAAGTTCAATAAAACCAACTCGACAACTGATATCAATTAGGAAAGGACAAGAATAGAAGCCAGTTTCCGCTTCGATGTTGGATTTTGTACTCTTCGCCTGAAATATCTTTTAGCCACAGTCCTTCAAGACTCTCTCTTCACTGATTAAGAAATAGACAATAGTAAAACACAGAACTTGCCTGTCTTTAGGATTCTGCTGGAAAATGTTTCTCACATTAAAAAAAAACGCAACAGAAAATCTTGCACCTGTTAAGGTATGTTACACGTAAAAAGCGTCGTATTTTTAAATCGACTGAGACTAGGCTTAGTAGATTTTTCGCAGAATTGCTAAAGGTGCGAAAAAACTTGATGTCAAATGCATTTGATAAGAGATATCCATTCGTTATGGTATTTGTTAGACCAGTGCATGAGAACAAGCGACGTGTTTAGGGCTGGGAGGACGAAAGAATGAAGTTTATATATATACATATTTATATATATGTATATGAATCCATCATGTATTGGAAGAAGCGCTTCTTCATGTGACAGGATGATTGAAATATATATGGGCTATGTGGGGAATGAATCATTGTAACGGGAGAAAACGTTTCGATGTAATGTGTAAGAGTGAAAGAATAATACAGTTGGAGTCAGAATGTTTCTTTGGAAGTGAATCAAGGGTAGTTGAAGTGGGAGATTTTAATGCCAAAGTAAGTAAAACAGGAAGAGCTATTTCAGTTATAGGTTTAGAGAGCATGGAGTGAGTAGGAGAGTGTATCCTGGAGGGTGGATAATTCCGTAGGTAATTGCTTTTTCCTTAAAATTCTCAGTGTGAAGTGTGATGGTTGTTGTTCATAAGCATATTTAGCGTTTATGGTTATGTGGTATCGACAAGAAAGGGGAGGAAGACACTGAATTCCCAGGAACACTAATTTTTTTTCTTGCATTTAAGGGATTTAGTTTATTTTTTTGGCTCTATTAATCTGGTGATTTATAAATTGATATAATATATATCGATATATATATATATATATATATTTTATGCTTATATATATATATTCAATATATATAATTATTCGGATGAATATATAATTCCTGTATCAGCATAACTGATGTATATATATATATATATATATATATATATATATTCTTATATAATTTATATATTGTATCCTTAATTGAAAAGTATTGAAAAAATATTATGAATTCATAACTGTTTTTCTAGTAACGATAAATACAGGGTTATTTTTCCACGAAATGACGAATACCCTTTCCTGACGTCAGATACGGAAATAAGCATTTCTTGAAACGTGTGCATCAACCCATAAATAAGTAAAAGAGAAAGTCGTAATTGAAAAAAAAATTAATTAAAAAATCCTTTGACTGTAGAAAACAAATGAAAGCACTCCTGTTGCATTGAAACCCTGAAAAAGGCTTTTCATGCAATGCGTGAATCGTGTCCGCAGAAAATTCGGGAAGAGGGCGAGTGGCCCTCGTGGAATCCAAATGGCGATTTCTGTTTCTCAAACTTTCGAGAGAAGAAAAATGGATATTTCTTAAACGACTCATTCAGGGGCTAGAGTCTGGGCTAGGAATTTCAAGCTTTTATGCTTTTCTCAGGATGAATGCCATTAAAGCTTCCACTGCCTCGCTTATTCAAGGTCGTTTGTAGCTTTTCTTTTACTATTAGAAGACCTGAACAATAAAAAACTATCAAAAAAGGGTATTCTGGCTTCTGGCATAGGCATTCAAATGGAAAAATATTTAGCAAATTATTTCGCTTTGATGAATCAAAACAGCAAGATGTAATATAATTCATATATATATATATATATATATATATATATATATATATATATATATATATATATATATATATATATATATATATACATGTATATATAAACACATCATACACATATCTTGTGTGTGAGGCATTTAAATGGAAAAATATATATATAAATTATTATATGAATATATATATATATATATATATATATATATATATATATATATATATATATATATATATATATATATATATTTAAATTTCCGTGTATATAAGCAAAATCCTAAATTTTCTTCTCTCCTGGGCATTCATAGATAAGACTTTTGAGGCAGTCCTTAAAAGGATTTACCTTACGGATGCCACGCCCTGAGTCTTCCAAAAGGACTCCCTTCAGCACTTCCTTCAGGTATGTGCAAAGGAGGTAGATGAAGTCGAGATGGGTTCCCCTCTGGGACTCCTATTCCCTAACATGTGTATGGTTGAGGCAGAAGAGAGGGTCTTCAACGCCCACCCTCAATTTGGGATGTGTGCCAGATACCCTGGTGAGACTATCGCCTCGATCGACTCCACCGAAGTCGCCGACGCCCTTCGGCAGAATTCCCTCAAGGTGACTTCGAGTCTGAACTCCTCATAGACATAGCGTTGAAGGACGCTTCCCGCTCCTCGATGTCAACGTGGAAATGAGCGGCGCCAAGAAAACATGACGACAGAAGCAAAATCGACTCCTGTAGAAGGTGAGAAGAATGAGGTCTGACGGTTTCTCACTAACAATGAATACAGCAGCCACCTTTTTGAAATCTGTCCCCCCAGACAGCGTGATACATAATTATGCAGACGCCCAGAATAACTCGCCCGAACATTGAGGAATTAACATTCATTTTGACAACAGAACGACGTTCCACGACCAGCATAGGGATGGAGGCAAGGCCATGAATAAAGGGACAATTGCCCCTGGAACACCGCTCACTGCTCCAGACAATTGAGAACCCTCATAATTCTACTGCCGCCCAATCTGGTCAACGTCCTGATGCTGAAGGGCACCACCGCCCCTTTTGGAGGTGCTGATGAGTCGACTGACGTTGCATACACAGTAGCTTCTTATGTGCCGAAGGGGCATGCAAATTCTTCAATGACATGATATATATATATGACAGTCACACAAATTAAATACTTCTTCAGCTAACGATATATATATATATATATATATATATATATATATATATATATATATATATAATCTTTCCTACAAAATAGATTTATTATTTAAAGCAACCAGTATATATATATATATATATATATATATATATATATATATATATATATTTTTCACGGGCGTGGCCGGGGAAGGTATATCTAGCTCTAATCAAAGTTTTTAACGACATCTGATTGATTTGGCCACACGCATTAGAAGAAGTATGTTAACATTAAATGCAACGGAAATTAACGCAAAAGCAAGTTTTCACTAATTTAATTATAATTACACAAATCAGAAGAAAAACACACAGGAGCTAATCACCAGCTCCTTGGCACTGCTCTTACGTTAGTTCACAAATTAAATAGTGCCATAAGCAAATAAATTACGATCTATGCCAAAATCTCTGAAGTTGTACCATTAACCTTACTGTGAGGGTAATCACATAAAGTTATAGAACCTCTAAAATAGTTAAGAGTAGAGTACATGAAAACTTTGCCACGACGGCACACAAATCTTCAGATGTTAATCTTGAAGGAATCTTCCACGTCGGAAGATCAGGGATGGGCACCTTGGACAAGCAGGTAGGCACACATCATCACAATCGCCTCTTCTGCAAGACAGACTCACTGTCACTTGGTTTGCAAGGAAAACACTTAAATTACACTTTGGGAAGGCTGAAGGCTGAGAGGGAAGCAACTAAAAGTAGCAAAACCTGCTAAAATAGGTAAAAACACCTTGATGGCATCAATTCACTTCTCTTTGTCTGATGTATTTGTTTTCACTGAATCAAATTCTTGGTAAGGATAAAATCGCTTATCTATTTGTTTTCGAATCATTTGGTAGTATGACACTCTGGTAAGGATATTAGAAAGCATTTAAAAGATCAAGGCAGTGTTTTCATAAAATTATAATTGAAAAGTTGGTATTTATATATTTTCCTTACTGTCTTTACCTTAAGAACTTTATTTTGATACGCAGGCAGAATGACGGACTAGGCATGTATGTCCATTAATGAAATCCAGTCGTCTCATCAATCAGCCGCCTAAAATAGGACTCGAGTGAAGAGAAAACCACGTGAATTAATGGTTCAAGCAAAATGTGACTTTCTATTTGAACATTTTCACTTCTTTTATAGTTTTATTTTTATTTGGGATTGAAATCACTTTATTCTATCATTTCCAACATCTCATTTGCGCCCTTTTTCATTTTGAGATAAACGCCGGCCACTAATCCTCTCGCCTTCAGCAACTTGAGAGCCAAGAGAGGGCGAGAGGGGAGGGGAATTATCATGCACCTGAATTAACAGTGAGTGATTTTATGGAATTGTGGCGCTAAGAAAAAGTTTCTTTCCTCAATTGTAGAACGATTTTCACCTCACTGAATGCAGCTTCAAGGTAAAGGTCGCAGTAATTGACGTTATTTTAAGACGGTTATCATCACAGCAGAGAATGCAGCAACAACATCTCATTCAAATCTTCATCCAGTTGTCACCCTAAGAGCCCTTGATGCTCGGTCAAGGAAAAGGAAAGCGAATGCTGGATCACTGCATCATTTCTCTCTAGCAGTCATGTTCGTTTCGATGGGGGTGACGCGAACTTTAATTGGTAGTTGTATTCATAGATAAAGCCTTTTCATTACTACGCCTTTACTACTACTATACTACAACGCTGTTAAAGAACAGGATGAGATCTTCCAATTCATGTTGTTGTTCATCTTCACATAACCTTGGTCTTGCCCTCTAGGTGCATCGGTCGCTCAGTCCTCCATCTCCCTTGTTTCTCTAACAACAAACCCAATCTTTCTTTGCACGTGTCTTTCCACATCGCTCTCTGCCTCAGTACTACTTCGAAATAACGTAGGTCCAAGAAGTTCATTAGGTCCCCTTTGAGGATAATCGCCTTTTAAAAGGACGCTCCATCCATCTCTCAATCTCTCAAAGGATGTTGATGGCCTTATAACGAAGATCTTGTCAAAGGACTCAGAGTTTCACAAAAGGTTTTCATCATTATTGACATGGTTGATAAAGTTGACTGTGTCTTTTGATTTGTGACTATGGAAGTCTACGTATCAGCTTACAAAGTAACTGAAGCATTTTTTTATCCAAATGAATATTCGCAATCATTGTTTGTTTAGGTTGTAAAATCTTGATGCATTTCACTTGATATGTATCAATAAATATTTACTGAAATAATTACTAACAATTCACCGTTATTAGTGTCTCGTTAAGAAAATCTTACAATAATGATATATTTGATATAAATATACAACATCAAGAAAATTCAGTTACACAGTTTATAGTTTTCCTGAGCATTCCACCTCATGTTTATATCAGTGACCTTCAGATTCAATCTTTAAAAATCGTTGATAGATAAAGGACAGTAAATACAGAGGTTGTGAAGATTAATATCAATTTTAGAACTAAAAGATAAATGCCACTTGTCATAATATTTATTATGCAGTGAGATCAGAATTCCATCCTGCTGCAAAGAGATGACGTCGAGCATAGAGAGTTGGCTGATATAGGACAGAAGGCCCACTCGTATAAAAGTTTCTTACAGGGCAATGTTCTGAGAAGGTAGGACGGAAGAACCAGGACGCAGTTATTACCGCTTTTGCAAATAAGTTCTCTGTATCTAAAAAAAATAATGACAAAATATCATACTGGGATTTTCAGATAATAATTCCTTTTGTTAAATATCAAATCAAAAAATGCGCATTTGAAAAAGGAATACCATGGAGGTTCTATTACCTTTATGAAGATAAATATAAATAAAGTACGTGTTTTTATATATACTATAAACAGTGCAATGTACATTTTCTATGAAAGTGAAACAGCATAAATGTATGTATGTATTCTAAAAATTGGTGCTGTTAAAACCTTTGGATCCGCAATGTGACTTACTTTTATCTCCAGCCATGTTATTACAAATCGTTCTTATCTCCAAAACTGAGTGGCTGACGACAATCATCAGGTGCTGTGTTCTTTTATTCATTTCACTGTACAGAACAGTGAACGGATGAGGAGAAATGGGGTGAAAGAGGACTGAATGTCAAAGAAAGGACTTTTCAAGTGTCATTTTGCTTTGGTTTCGTTGAATTGCAACGGTTTTGGTTGTCGATCACGAAGATGATGTCTTTGTAATTTTTTCCTTAATCTATATCAGAACAGCAGATTTAATCTTTTCGATTATAGATTGTTATAAATCATTTAGAAGACATTATAAATCGTTCGCTGGAATTTTTAAACTCAACTATTTTTATTTATTACTTTTATTGAAAAAATATATTTAATTGCAAAAATTCCATTTAGCTTTATAAAAAATAAAAAAAAATTTTATTCAACTATTTATTGTACTTTTTATAAAGAACGTTTATTCTTAACTCCTCTGGCAAAATTATACTTTACGCTAATCTCATTAACGTTTGATGATTTTATCAAGAAATATCAAAAAACTTCTCTTTGTCTTCGGAATTCTCCTCTACTTCTTTTTCTCTTGATGAAGCTTCTTTACTAAAAATCCCGACTCGCTGTTGTCTTTTGAGATATTCATTCGACAGTTTCCTGGATATTCATCTAGAATGGGTTCCAAAGTTCTTAAGATCATTAGATTTATTCATTAAAGAAAGAAAACTTTCATTGGACTTTCAACTGCCCGACCGGGTTAGATTTCATAATTTTTTGCTGACAAAGTCTTGTGAAAGGTATTTAGAGGAGTTGAACATTTTAATTTTTTCATATCATTCGCATGCTTCAACAGGTGTTATCATTTTGAAAACATGATGAGACTCTAGATGGAACAAGTCAAGCAAATGAATTCAGTAATTTAATTCCATATGAGGCTAAGAGAGCAATCGAGAAATGACAGCGTATAATCAAGTAGCCGCCGAAAATAGATCTATCTTTCTGGTGGTCTCTATAATACTGTATGAGCCGCCGCCCTCTCTCTCTTTCAGCCACGGCCCAGTAATGGCCTATGCTATAGCGTTGCCAGACGCAGGATTATGGCTAACTGTAACCTTAAATAAAATAAAAACTTACTGAGGCTAGAGAGCTGGAACTTGGTATGTTTGATAATTGGAGGGTGGATGGTCAACATACCAAAAACTCACAAAATCTAACCTCAGTAGTTTTTAAGATTTGAGGGCGGACAGAAAAAGTGCGGATAACAGACAAAGGATCTCAATAGTTTTCTTTTGCAGAAAACTAAAAGGAACCTAATTCAAATGCAGACAAATAATAATAATAATAATAATAATAATAATAATAATAATAATAATAATAATAATAATATATATTATATCAAGTAGTCTTCGATATCAGGAAATGCTCTGTTGCTTATGAACTTCATATGGAGAAATTTCGCTGATTTTAGATGTGGATGTAGTTACATTCTACTACATAGTTATATGCAATTGTTCATATTATTATTCATTTTCTTTATATGTTCTTTGTACTTTGACTTTGTAAAAATAGGAAAACTATTGTGGAAGCAAATATATATATATATATATTGGCATAAATATTATTTTTATAAAGCTTAATGTTACCTATATATGTTGAAAGCAAACCACAATTTTTTTTGCTCTATGATAAAGAGGAATGTCCATTTTTATATGATGATAAGATTTTTATAAATATGTTTGTGTTTTATATAATAACCAAAATTGTGAAAAGTGTGCCAACTAGGCCCGGTCTCCTCTATCTGAGCAAGAAGTTTAAAGAGAAGAAGAAATAGTGATAAAGGGAAGTAAATGCAGAGGGGAAGACGAATGAGCACTTGCATGAGAGCAGCGTATACCACTGGACATACGCAGTATGATCAGAGTTCAGTCCTGTGGAAAAGGATAACGTTTGAACACAAAGTTACTGATGATGTAGGATAGCAGGCATTCGTATTAAAGGTTTGTTACTGGGCAATGGTCTGAAGAAGGTAGGACGGAAGAACCGGACACAGTTATTGCCGTTTTCGCAAATAAGTTCTCTGTATCTAAATACAATACAAAGGGATTTTCAGTAGTATTTCCTCTTGTTACTTGCCAACTCATCAAAAAGCTGCGCATATGAAAGAAAGTTCAATTACATTTATGAAGATGAAAATATATAAAAAAAAGTTCATGTTTTTATATATAGCCTATAATAAAGCCATATATATTTTCCCCATAAAAACAAAACAGCATAAAATACCTAAATCAAAGCGCTGATAAAACCTGAAATCTAAACTTATCCTTTTGATCTCCACCCACTTGTTGCAAATCGTTCTTATCTCGGAAACTGAGCTTCTTGGACTAATTCAGCTGAATTTTTTTTGCAATTTCTCTTTTGCAGCAGAATCAGAGGAAGAGGAAATGGAGCAGCACTGGACTCTGCAAGGCTTTGTCAAAATTACGTGAAATGGTTTTCCGGAAACGAAAATGATATTTCTTAATCTCAGTCTTCTGATGGTGGCGGAGATGTCGGCATGAAGAATGACACTGGGAACCTTCTCCCAAACAATATCAGCTGGAATTTTCAGCATGAATGGAGTCAAATAGATTTTCATATTTATTCTTTTATTGTTGAAATATCTTCACTCCTTTCATGTAGCTTGATAAGAATTGACAATGATTTCATCTTATTCAACTCTTGTTATCTTTTGACCGTCACGTTTCCTAGATTTTGATATTCTGACTATATTACCATTTGATGGCGTCCACTGGCAATAAAAGGATACTTTCTGTGATTTTATCCTAAATGCAAAACTTTCGACATGGAAATTGCAATACTTCATTCCCCTTGATGAATGTCCAAAAAATTAATTTCTTCTCTTAACAAAATGAATACGAACCCACATTTCTTTCACAATTTGGACTTGGGACCCAAGAAATATTAAGAAATTAGTAAAGTGAATATATGGTATATATGATGAAAATCCAAATAGCCATAATTCCAACGGATGGATCTAGAAGTCTCTAGAATAGTCCAATTCAACAAATCATGTAAGTACTCCATCCCTTTTGTTGAGCAATACAAAGAAAATCCAAATGACACTATAAGTTCCCCCAAAACTCTCTCTAAATGTGTCTATCAAATAACATATTTATCTCTTCTCTCTGCAATCTCTTAAGATTATCATCATAAAAGTAAATATTACAAACAAATCAGTTCCGAAAACGATTGACAATTTTCAAAATAATGAAGAATGTACAAAGCTCCCACTGTATCACACAATGAATTTGTTTAATATGACTGATAATATTAATAAGTGAGCCAACAAGACAACATTTGAACAATAAAAACAGTCTGCAATGACGCAAAATGACCGATAAAGAACAGCGTGGAACGGCCGGGTGGTGTGGTGTGGTTGAGGGGTTGTATATTTATATATATATATGTTTCTGTGAAAAATATGATGAACCACTGTTATCATATATAGGAATGCAGGTGCTAGCCGCATTGGCCTTTATATATATCTGCAACCAGCGGGGAGGAGATATATATATTAATATTTCCGTAAATCACAGTCGCGTATCAAATGACTCTACTTCAATTAATTCAATAGGATATCAGATTTTAAAGTATAAAAAGGATTGATGCTTCACCTAAAACAAGAAAGAGGAACCAAAACGGTACTGGTATTTCAGCATTTATCTTTCTTATGAAAATAAAAAAAAAGTGACTTATTTTAACATTTGCATGGAATTTGTTGCATCGACATTAACAGCGCATCAACTGAAAAATCATGCAAAAATATATTTATGAGACCAATCACATTCACTAAATAAAGAATAAAAATGTTAAATAAACTAACAAGGAAGAAGCCGCGTTCTTGCTACTCCTTATTTCAGCCTCAGTCGCGGAAAGTCAAAGTATTGTGTTTCGTGTCCCTAAATTAGGGAACTACTGACTTCCAAATACTTTTAGAGTGAAGGAACTGTTTCCTTTAACCTCGTTCTCTTTATTTACATAAATCTACTGAGCATTCACAAAGAAAAGAACTTTTATTTACAATTAAGATTATTTCAGTGATCTTTGAATTCATGCATACAACAAGGAACCTCATAATGTGATAGTGTTATTTTTTTCACATTAAGGTTTCTGTTAATTGTCTAACGAGAAACTTTCTGAATTATTTGTTTCTCACGAAAAACCAATATCCTTTTGCAAATTCCATTTTATGTTAATCAATGTTCAGTCACCTTAAAAAGTGGATCGAGAATTGGTTTATCAATGTACATTTTATTGGCAAACAATTCAAGTCATCTACGCAGAAAGCCAAGATAATGCATTAACCATCGGATAAATAAATACATTAATTCACATTTCTAGTTGAATTGCTTAATTCTAAAATTCAGAGAAACGAAATAAAAAAAACTTGCGAAGTCTGTCATTATTTAGAAGACTCATCAGGTTTAATCAATGAGTTCTCACGGAAGTTTCATACAAAACTCATCACTTTTATAACAGTCCTAATATAAAAACAAAATATGAGAAATGAAAATGCATTTCAAGAAATAATGATACGACGGATGAGGCTCGTCTAGGCTCAGAGTCTGGAAAGAGAATATACAGATCATTCCAAAGCAGGTAAAATATGAATGACTGAAAGGCTTCATTCAGAAGATTAATAACAGAAACCTTAGTAAAAAAAAGCTTTGGCTTTGATAGATGGAAAATTGAGGACTGAGGTGATGGAGGTTGTGCTAAAGATGAAAGAGTAAAGGTCTTTCTATCCAGGAGTGATTAATGATCAGTCTGGCTCTTCTTATCGTTTACTCAATGGAAACAATGGAAACTCTAAAGCATTGGCAAAATAAAATGTTTTGTTTCTGAAGTGGTTTAGAGAGACGAACCTTCGATTTAAGGCCTTCAAATGAACGCATTATTTATGACAAGAAAAATCATGTTTCCTAAATGAGTTTATCAGAACATCCGGTTTTGGAAATCTCAAATTAAAGTTTAGTCAGTTCCACAGTGACCTTTATTTAATTCGGGGAACTGTCCAAATATAAAAAAAAAACATAAAATCGACCTTTTTTTAACTCTGCATCTCACTGAGAAGTTGAGAAAACATCTCCATTCTCCTTACATATATGAACGATGAACAGGGAATAAAAAAAACATGTTCTGAAAATTATAGACTTTAATTGAATGATATATTATGGTTTTTCAAAGCATGGAAAATAATTTGTGGATTATTAGCAAAGGTAGAAATATTAAACGAATATGATTCACAGAGCCATCTTGTCTCTACTACTTTTAACAACAGATAGCACTGCTACTATAACTGAGCGCTAAGGTTGCTCGTCTGTTCAATGAGTTATGGCTGGTTCAGAAAATTATCACTTTAAAAATAAAACAAATAAATAAATAAATGGTTTACCATGAGATTGAGAGATATTGCGCCAGGATTTCAAAGAAAAAACAAAGGCATCAACTGAGAAGTTATGAGAACCCTGTGAATGGGAACAAAAGAACCTTGCGCAGAGAGAGAGAGAGAGAGAGAGAGAGAGAGAGAGAGAGAGAGAGAGAGAGAGAGAGAGAGAGACGTTTTCAGAATGAATAATGGAAAACGGTATCTCATCTAAAGACGGCCAGTGTCTGCCACCAGGGATCGATCTTCGGGAATTTACCAAGATGCGTGACTTAAGACCTGATAATGTACGACTTTCGCTGCAGACAAGAATTATTCAAGTAAACTGATATTTTGGTTACGTTTATTGCACCTGACTCAGTGAATAGCCCTTCCGACCACCAAATAGCCCAAACAGTAACGAACTGAAGATTATCCACCATAACAATGCCATTGGAAAATAAAAGCAAATGCCGGAGTCTCTCAAATCACAGAAATTTTGTTCACTTTCTCCTCTACCCTTCCCTGCATGGAAACAAGCAACCTCTTCAGAGTAACGATGGAGTTCTTCCCGAGTCTCTTTCTAGCACCACGGTCAAAGTCTTTCTACTTTACGACTGCGACATGCGAGACTCGAAAGGACACCGGGGACGAGCTTTACTGTGAGAGTAAAAGAAGGCACAAATGAAGGAAGTCTTTCTCAGTCCTGACGCAGGTACTCCCATAATATTATGACACATTGTTTTACCAGCTACACTTGGCACAGACCCATTTAAGAGACTGGACACCAGGTACAACAGAGGAGAAGAGGTCATGAAGGAAGAGAGAGACAATCCCTCAGAGAGAGAGATGAATACGAAGTCAAAGAATAATCTCTCTTTTCGTAATATTTCTGACAATATAAAGTTGAACAAAGGAATGCAAAACTCTCTACCGTTTGCTCACTCGCTAGTTTGTCAAATGACCTGATTTCCAGATACTGGACACAAGAGAGACGTATTTTTAAGAGTAAATATAGGTCAAAAATCAAAGAATAATTATGCATATTGCTTTGTACATTTCTATAAAAAAAGTTTCCCTTTAACAAACAAACGAGAATATCAAAATAATAACGTTCATATTCAGTTAAACCCCTTAAACATTAAGCAAATCACTCCAAAAGAGCATTGTTTCCCTTCGTCCTGAATAAATGAACATTCTATAATATCTGGAAATACCTTGAAAAATATTCTCTGAATGTTTACAAACGGAACTCATTCATGAATAACAAAAAAAAAAATCCGGATTGTTATGTGCTTCGATTTCAAAAGGCAATAGATAGGCCGAAGTGTGCGTCAGTCATTATGTGAGTCCATCCTTCTGATTCCCTTCTCCCCTTCTCTGACCCTATTGAGTCTTCAAGCTCCATTGCTGTCTGTCTGTCTGTCTGTTCCGAGTTTCACACACAAATCATAATTTTTGATGAGTAAGACGACGATTTAATTCCAGCTAGAGTGAGATGTCCAGTTGCATTATCTTAATCCATGTAGTCTTCAAAGAACTGTGGTACAATGTCAAAGTTATTTCTGTGAGCGGGTGTTTGTGTTTTCGTCTCTCACCGTAATTATCAGAGAATGATGAAGTGTCAAATATTAGGGTAGCCTTGTGTGTCTATTTCACCTTCTTGCTGATTTACAATGGGCAACCACAACAAACACTGAAAGGAGAGAGGGGGAAGAGGCTAATATATTACCATCCTCCTCAGCGGTAGTCGCTAGTTGAGGCTATGGAGCGTTGTTGAGGGCGAAGAGATGTATGCCTAAATGCATCCCTCCTCCTGGGGCATATGGGTTTTTCATTTCTTCAAGGCAATCGCTCTTGTGATTGGATCCTTGGTCATGATTTGGTGATGACCGCCTTTCATATCATTCCAACTCTGACGTGAAAGAAAATCATGTTTCTTTTCAGAAAATGTAACTTAATGTTTTGAGTATTGTGCTTTCTTCTTTATATAAAAAGTGGTGACTCTAGCAAGTACTTGTAATTTTTCTTATGAGAAGAGTTTTATTTCGTTTTCTCTGAGAGAGAGAGAGAGAGAGAGAGAGAGAGAGAGAGAGAGAGAGAGAGAGAGAGAGAGAGAGAGAATAAAATCAAGTTAATAATCGAATCAGACAATAATCGAAAGTCAATTACAGACCTGAAAGTGGTAGACACTTGTTCGGGAAAATATGTTCTTCGAGAATTTCTCTATTTCCTAAGACAAAAAGACAGAAGGAGACTTTAAAGAGTCGCTTATTCTGAAGGTTATCCCACTTCTCCCTCAGACTGATGTCGCAGTCTCTAAGCGACTGAGAGAGAAGCGCAAAGAATGGAATGTAGGTCGATGGACGTGAATAATTTCTCCCATTGACGTCATATGCTAGCAAGATTACATCTGAATTTTTTTTTTTTTGCCAATGACTAAATCTCAATACTGATTTAGTTTTTAGTATAGAGATAAACTGAAAGATAAAAAGCCTAAAGAAAATGTCTTCCTTTCTGTCGTATTCTGCTTCCTCCCACTTCTGAGGCCTCATCAATTATTACCCAGATTTAATATTTTATATTAATGAAATATATTTTCTTGGTAACGCAAGCTGAAATCTTCCTAATGTTATAGATATATCGAGAATTAGTTTTCGTTTACTGTCATATAAATTTATATGCTATTTCTAAATAAGATTAGGTCTTCTTGTGTGTTCTTCTAAATACCGGGAATCCACATATTTACGCTGAGTTATAATATGGACCTCTGATGTTGCTATGCGTCAATCACGTTTGGATGTGCTCCACAGCAGGATGGAAAGACGGCCGGTTTCACGTTAAGTTTTTGTTTTTGACTTTGGGAACCTCTACAAATTTTGTGGCCCATCTTGACAAAATACACGTCCGGCACAAATTAAAATTGCTCAATAATATAATAATGATTCTAGATCCTTTGATAATATTTCCCTCCTGAGAAGCAGAAGTTGGAGTGACTGGCGCAAAGAAGGTTCGTCACTAAAACGCAGATTAACAGGACTGCATTTTTTCCCGTCCGCTTTACTGCAATGTTCATTCAAATAGAAAAATGTCTAGAAAGTCCCTTTATTCAAAACTATGAGTCTCCTCTCTGAAAGTAGGTATATACTGTCCGCTTGGACATAAGCCTTGCTATCACAACCTGATGAGAAAGGTGGCGCTGGGATGCCACATAAAATCTCGTGCAAGGAACCAAAGGATGACATTCTCCATTTCGCTGAATAACAGACCAATCAGCTTTCGATGAACTGTCAAACACCCTTCAAAGGGGAAGCAATTTTGTTTTACAGATTGCAAGGTCAATTCAATACTGCTGTCACCATGACATCTCTGGGAACTGACTTCGTAAAATATTATAGGAAATGACAAGTAATAGAAATTTCTTCCCTTATACGACCGAGTAGGAAGTCATCGTTTTAGCTCACAATTAAATTTAATGAAACTAATCAGAATCTATGACTGAAAAGTAAAAAAATAGTTTGTTTTTTGAAGGACTATTACTTTGTCCTTATGCTCTATAAGTGTCCGAAGATAACTGCAATTAAAGGAGAGACTGAACGCTATGAGAGACTTTTGATTATTTATCTCAGACAAGCGGAGAATGCAGCAGAGGAGGATGGGGGTCCTTCTTTCCTCCCTTCCAAGGACTCTCCCCATCTTTGAACTGCTTCCTGACACAGGACGTGAAGGAGGCGCCCTTGTGAGAGAGTCGAGGTTTCGAATCCTCCTGAAGGAGAGAATCAAGCACGAAATGGTCAGGGAATCAAGTAGAGGATGGGAAACAGTCGACAGGAGTTTGGTGGAGCTTTAGGAGAGATGTGGAGGAAGAGGGGACGAAGAGAGATAGAGAGGGTGGAATTGGAGAAGGAAGAGGAGGGTGAGTGGTTGATAATTTTTTTTTAGAACATCCAGACTTCCTCTCTCGGGTAAAGACAAGAATAAGAGGTCCGGATATTAAGTAGTAGAGGAGAAATTCACCTGTCAACAATCTCAAACAGTGAACAGGTCTCTTTCGGAACAATGTTCAAGTGAATCATTTTACTGGCTTCCATCACGCCTCTTGTATTCCAGTGATCGGATAATTCCAAATTTTTATACGTTCTATATATAGTAATATAAAACATTTATTTAAAGATTAAGAGATGATACGCAAATTACTATTACAATATTCACACACAAACATACACAACCACACACACATCACATTATATATATATATATATATATATATATATATATATATATATATATATATATATATATATATATATATATATATATATATATATATATATATATATATATATATATATATATATATATATATATATATATATATATATATATAGAGATAGAGAGAGAGAGAGAGAGAGAGAGAGAGAGAGAGCATAAAAAGAGACCGTAAAAAGACCACGCGTATATACTCGCGTATCACGCGAGCGTTAAAATTTGGTCCAGACTCATGATTCCATCATAAACATCGTGCATAGTGCGATATGGATTTTCAGCACATAACTCTAGGCTAAGCTTTCTATGCCTCTCAGTTTTGGTAGATACCACTGATGACAACGCACAGGCTATTATATCTGAGTTAGCTTTTAACTAAGAATAGGCCTAGAAGCCAAAGTTCATTAGGTGAAATGTGGCTCTTCATACATTAAATCAGGCTTCCGAACCTTGTGACTTGTCTAAGAACCCAGCACTATACCAAATAATTAACAAGCACTTACTGCTGCGTGTAAGACACTGGCATAAACGACAGCCAGTCCTGACATAAACAATCGAATCGAGAAACAACCGTCTGCCGATGTCAGTTACAGTAACTAACACAGGTTTGCATTACAGTTGTCGACCTGTTATAAATTTGGTAAATTTGAATGGGGACTTCCATAAATGAAATTAAAATAAATTTTATTTAGCCTTCATGCAATGGAGAGGCGCGGGTTTTGAAAGTAGAATACTAAGTTTACGGTTGTGGTTGTAGCTGAAGGAACGAATATGTGCAGAGGCCACAAAACGGTTGGAAGAGGCAAAAGCAACATCCGATACTGGCGAAATGACACCTAAATCAAGTAAGCTGCATTTTTAAACCCAGCTTTAATCATTTACGAAAAAATGAATCTCCGAAATGCGTTTCATTTAGCGACTAATGGCTGTGATGATGTCGGTAAACGCAATCAGCTGGTGATTTCGAGAATGTAAACGTGGTCAGAATGGAAATGGCGCCTGAACGCTTTGTTCATAAATGAAAATACGATAACGATATGACAATAATGCAAGAAATATAGCTGCATACAGTATGCAAAATAGTTTCATTAAAATTATCATTCTTATTACAAGTGTTATTTGAATTTTGCAAATGGATATCTTGCGGTGCAACAACCTTTGCGGCGTTAAGAGTCTCTCTCTCTCTCTCTCTCTCTCTCTCTCTCTCTCTCTCTCTCTCTCTCTCTCTCTCTCTCTCTCTCTCGTGCAGGTTTAAAGAAACAAAAGCAGCAGATTTTTAGTTTTTTTTGTTGAGCTATCGTCGTTGATGGAATGGATTAATATAGTTGCCTCAGAGAAAGGATTTTGCTACGCCCGGATGATAGTTCTTCTTGACTGTTGATTCATAAAACCATAAGATGGACAGTATAGTTTAAACGCTTTGTTTTATGAATGTTTTCTTATTTCACCTTTCCTCTCGGAAAGTATACGGATTTTGCTGTTTTACACCACATTTTTTGGGCAAATCGTCTTTTCAAATCTACAAAACAAAGAACCACCCGTGAATACGCCTTGCTAAGCTATTTCCCTTCTTGTTACTGCCACCAAAGAAGCTGCAAGATATGTTTTCACCTGTAGCTGTCCATCAGCTTTGATAAAAAACATGGCAGATATTTTACATGTTGTGGTTTTGTAATATAAATCACCCAAATGTTGATGGTTTATTGCTGAGGAAACGATCTCAATGCATATTATATTTTTCCCAGAACTCGTTGAGAAATTTGCTCTTTATGTTACATCCGGTAAGTTATATCAAATTCCACGCAACCCTCTCGTGATATGGCGCTCATTCGTATATAGATAGAAATGATGATTTTCTACGCCACAACATTTGCAGACTTCCCTCTCCAGCCCAGACTTCCATTTATTTACACTTCCGGTTCAACACATTAGGATCACAAATGTTCTCATTCACTCCTTTCACATTTACTTCCCTTATCTAGGTCTCTAATACACTTCGTACAAACAAAAACCTAGGAAACTCTTATCCAGACTACCTTATCTTTCCAAAGTATGCTTATGAGATTATACTAATATTCTCTTGAAATCATGCTTTACTACCCTAGTAGATTTCTCCTTGTATTTTGATAATTTACTTGTATTTTTATTTATTTATTTGTTTATTTATTTATTTATTTGTTTGTTTTTCAACTTATTTTTTCCTTAAATAAGAGATCTCTTCTTTCTGTATTTCCCATTATCATCTGTTACTTCTTTCTAATGAACACAATATTCTTTGGAAGCTTGAATTTCAAGTGAATGGCCTGCAATATCGTTGTTTCATATGAATAGGGTTCATCTTTTGAATAATAATAAGAATAATAATTTCAACAATCAAGCTCATTCTAAACATATTTCCAGAAAATTCTTCCCTTTCTCATATATTCTGGCACCTACTTTGGCATCTTAATCTTGTGGCACAAGAACCTTCCGTTGATCTTCAAGCCCAGTGAGGCACTGATTCAGAATCTCAGAATCTCTGGCCTTTGTTCTCAGTCGTTTGACTTTCTTGACCATGGGGACTTATTATCAGACCTCTTTCTCCTGCCACTCTCACACCTGGTTCTAATACGTTTATCTAGACTTTAGATACAAACCCTCTTTGTCCTTCTCTGTCCTGTAAAGCCTGCTTGTTTACTTTTAGCTCACCTAGCAACATTATATCCGGCGCCCTCATCTTGACCGCATCCACGCGCAATGAAACCCCCAAGATTCGGTATCTTCATCCTTTTATTTTTACAATATCAGTAGAGGTATGGAACAGCAATCTCATGTGTCCTTAAATATTTGGTAATTTCCACATCAAGCACTGGTGTGAGAATGCTACCATTTGCAATACCTGTAATAAACTCCTCCTATGCGACAGCCTGCACAATTCAAAGAAACGCAGCCACTTCCAAACCAAAACAAAACGGATACGAGACTTAGCGACTAAAACGGTGAGTAATGAACTGGCATCTTTGAAGCCCGCTCTGAATGCTGAGTCATAAAAATCAAAATGGAATTCAAATGTGAAGAGAGGGCAATTTGTTCCCGTTTTCCCTCCTCTTTTTCCCAGTGGTTTGATTGACCAGAGGCTACGAAATTCAAGAACTCCTTCCAAGGGAGCTGGAAAATGTTATAAAAAAGGTAACATTACTACATGCAGCGCAGCGTTTTTTTTTATCCTGTCATCTTTTATATCTATAGTAGCGAAAGATATTATTGTTTTTTTTTATTTAAAATGTTCAATGTACAGTACAATATACATAGTCTCGAGTTGCAATATTACATGAAATTTCCTGTAACAATGTTCCTCAGTATCTCACTTGAAACCTATCTTAAATTTGTTTTTTCTTTATTATTTTTATTCTTAGTAGTGCTAACAACAGTGGTAGCACTGTTCCGTGTTGTTGTTTTCAGCATAAGAATTAAAATTCTTATCATTATCTTTATTTACCATTTTCTTACTTTTTATTTCTTTTTATAATTTCGTGAATATTTTAATAAGAGTAGTCAGTAATGTGCCAAATGCTTTTCAGCCAGCAAGTTAATATTAGTTGTTCAGATCTCTCCCCGCGATCTGCAGAGAAGCAGAACGATTCCATGAAGTATCTGACTGAATGGGGAACAGGAGGCATCCCCACCCTCCCTTTCCCACAGAGTAATGGTCAGTGATTTCTCGTCCGGTTTTGCGCCCGGAATTTCGGTTTAGAAAATTCCGCGAGATTAGAGGAATTCAAGTGAAAATGTAGCCTCTTGCTAAAAGCTAATCTGCATTTGAATGCTGTTCTGCGAATAGGTGGAAAATAGGTGGAAAAGGTTGGAATTGGATGGCAGTTGTGAAAGGGTATGTGGTCGCAATTCTTTGGCATTTTTTTTATATAGTTGATTTAAATTTGTCAACATTCTGAGCTTCATAAGCTTTATTTTGGCGTTAAGAACTTTCTTGAATGAAATAGAAATTTCGATAAAATTTGCTTCTTTTATAGTAATTTAAACTTAGATATATAAAACATGTGGTTAGCCTTAACGTTCAATTACCATTTAAACTACTCTCTCTCTCTCTCTCTGGAATATAAATGCCGTTCTATGCAGAAAGCGTGTTGCCATTATCACTCGACAATATCAAGCTTTATTGTTAAACTCGCAGAATTCCTTCATCCAATTGTACAATCTGTAATGGCCCATTGCACTTCGTCTTTCGATTCTCGGCCTTTATAAATGTTCTTCTGTTTTTAGTTACTCTTTGAAGCAGCCCGCTGGGTGGGTGTTTTACTCCCTAGTCACTCGGCAGTACCAATCCATTTATCACTTATAAATTCGCCTTCGGTGATAATTCTCCATCGGAGATATTCCCGAGGTAGCGTGAATTTGATATTAAGTGACGTTTGTAGCTTCATGATTGTATATAAATCACGGTGTGATAAAAAATTTCATAATAAGAGCTGCACGTTCCAAACGTACCAATGAACGATCATGGTGGGGGTGGGTTAATGCCGAGGCTAAGTACAATTTCCCCGCTCACGACAGGTAAAAACAGTACAGCAGACTCGGCATTCACTTATACCTCTCTTGATAGCTCAGTGGTAACGTCGACTGGAGTTGCTGGATAAGTTCTGTGTCGAGGGTTCGTGACCCGGTAGTACCAACCCACTTATCACTTATAAATTCCCCTTCGGTGATAATTCTCCATTGCAGATATTCCCAAGGTAGCGTGTATATGATATTAAGCGACGTTTGTAGCTTCATGATTGTATATAAATCATGGTGTGATAAAAAATTTCATAATAAGAGCTGCATGTTCCAAACGTACCAATGAACTATCATGGCGGAGGTGGGTTAATGCCGAGGCTAAGTACAACTTCCCCCCTCACGATGGGTAAAAACAGTACGGCAGACTCGGCATTCACTTATGCCTCTCTTGATAGCTCAGTGGTAACATCGACTGAAGTTGCTGGATAAGTTCTGAGTCGAGGGTTCGTGACCCGGTAGTACCAACCCATATATCACTTATAAATTCTCCTTCGGTGATAATTCTCCATCGGAGATATTCCCGAGGTAGCGTGAATTTGATATTAAGCGACGTTTGTAGCTTCATGATTGTATATAAATCACGTGTGATAAAAAATTTCATAATAAGAGCTGCATGTTCCAAACGTACCAATGAACTATCATGGCAGAGGTGGGATAATGCCGAGGCTAAGTACAACTTCCCCACTCATGACAGGTAAAAACAGTACAGCAGACTCGGCATTCACTTATACCTCTCTTGATAGCTCAGTGGTAACGTCGAATGGAGTTGCTGGATAAGTTCTGTGTCGAGGGTTCGTGACCCCGCAGTACCAATCCATTTATCACTTATAAATTCCCCTTCGGTGATAATTCTCCATCGGAGATATTCCCGAGGTCGTGAATTTGATATTAAGCGACGTTTGTAGCTTCAAGATTATATATATATATATATATATATATATATATATATATATATATATATATATATATTTATATATATATTTATATATATATTTATATATATATATATATATATATATATATATATATATATATATATATATATATATATATATATATATATATATATATATATATATATATATATATATATATATATATATTGCATCTGGGTGTGTAACCTTGAAAGACCAAAGCGTGACTGAAGCTCATAACCATGGAGACAAACACCTTGATCACACGTAATATGGAGTTTCAGCACAGATAATTATCCTTACGTGAGCGCCTGTGTAAACATTCCACCGAAAATTATGCAAGTAAAGAACGCAAATATTTAGCAACCGGATGAACGCTGGCGACGGACTGAGCTCTCAGCCATATTATTTTTAGACATGCAAACGCTTCAGGTTGCTTTTTTGCTTTAGCCCGTTCCAGATTTTCCTTGCACGAAATATTTGGCTTTAGAAATATTTTATTCCTTGCTTGATAGATCAGATTTTTCGACAAATGTCCGTGTTAAGGAAGGAATGATCTTGATATTCTATCAATAGATAAAACTTACATTTCTAGTAATAAATATATAATAGCAGGAAAAAAATTTAACATAATAATGATAAGAATAATGATTATAGGTTGTCAGGCAGATATTAAATTATCAGACTGAATTTTGAATGAGCAGAAAGTAAAAAAATCCCACTTTCTTTGTGACCGAGAAATGAAAAGCAAGTAATGATTACTAGAGATATCCCATACCATTCACAGAATAAATGTTCTTATTTTCATCCTTCATCGAGGGCTCAGACTTCATTTCAGGGCCATTGAATCCCATTCCTTCTGGATTCTAGAAGTAAAAAAACCACGACCTCCTAATTCCGGCATAATATCCCTAGAACTCTGGAATCAGCTGCCCGACCAGTCCTATGAAAAAAAAACAAAGGAAATCTGCCCAGATGTCCGGTTCACACTTTGCGTAATGGAATCCCGAGAAAGAGATTAGGTGTTCAAGATTCTCGAATCTTCATACCACGTTAAAAGAAGAAGAAGATATTTCATTTGTAGTTTATACGGGAGTGTATAATTTTTTTTTTTTTTCGATTTGGGAGTCGTTGTCGTTAATATGACTTTATTTAGGGGTTCTGCCTGAAAAAAGTAAAGCAATATTATTAGATGAAATTTAGTTCCGTCCTTAGGGTGTTTTAGAAATTATTTAGATGAGGAGACAGAAAATGTTGAGCAAATGATTTTATTTCCTCTCTTCATAGTGTGATATGAGACAAATTCCTGTTGCATTCTGCATCTATCTTTTAGACCGATTGCACTCATCGCCTACATCTCTAAAGCCACTGAAATTTTAAACTGAAGTCCACTGACTACGCTGACTGTTTAGTGTCACAAACCAAAAGTTACAGTTTATGAAACTCGAATTTCAACAAAGCTATCGAGCAAGATGTATGTGAGATGTTTCTGGTAGAACAGACACGTGACAGGACGAAGCTCATACCCACTCAATTATTAACATGTTAAAATCTTGTAAAATGCGTGTCAGTAGTGTAAGTGAGGACTTAAATGTGTGGGTACAATATCACTAATAGGAATTTTACGTTGTATTAATGTTTAGTTAATGTTGCAACTGGTAGTGAATAAATGCATTATTTAGGTCAGTGAAACTTTTGTGCTAATATGAAATACGGACAAAATTAGATATTATCATTCTTGTACACTAAACTTAATTTTTTTTACTTCAAAAAGTACCCCGAAGGAATTTGTATTTTTCTATGTTTTCGTATACAAAGGCTGTTATATATGTCGTACAGATATGTCAAACACAATGGAATTAAAACAAGACAGCAGTCAAATACTTTTTGGATACAAATATGGACATCAGGTCAAATATTTGATGCGTAAAGATTTCATATTTTAGAATACGTTTATTAACCGGAGTACCATCTGGACCGCTATTCCCGTAGAGTGAAAGAGGATCCAGCTCCCGAAATGACACTCTTCAGCGCAGTCTGATACTCTGTATTTCCCTGAAGCAGAAAACACCCTCTCTCTATTTTAACGTAATCCCCGCCAAAAAATGTTAGCGTACATGTACGGGATGGCTAATGAACTCAACTGGTCTTTGGTTGCTCTACCAGCAAAATTAATGTTGATATCGAAATAAAAACAGCACGAAAAGGTTAACTCGAAAAAATAATTTGCAATGAGTTCACGAGCACGGTCCATTTATTGCTTAAAATATAGTGATCTCTGTTATTCAGAATTTTTATATCCCACCCCTCTCGCCCTGTCTCTCCCTCTCTTGCAGAGTGTGTGTGTGTGTGTGTGTGTGTATATATATATATATATATATATATATATGAACAAAGGGGAACGTATTTCACAGAAACCTGGGAACCTGCCCTCCACCAAACCTGTCTCAAGAATGCCATCGTCATCTCTACTCGGGATTAATACTTTATATTATGTTTAAAACATGGCAAGAAGGAAAACATAATGTAGTAAATAAAATAAAATTTTAATATAAAGGAAAAAAATGCTTTCCTCGTTGGACCTGAGTCAATCACTTTTTCTTTAAATGACAGAAGGCTACAGAACAAAGGTTCTCATATGCCCAGAGATCTTCTATTTGGTCATATTCAATTCAAATTACTTCCTAATTACTTTATTACCCACGAACAGCGGACGATAGAACAAGGGGAAAATTCAACATGAAATGTATTCCTATTCATTACAATATAAAAATCGCAGAAGTTCAGTTTTAACACCTGTTCCAGAGGTGGAAAATACAGGCTAATAAAGATAAGCGAATTGCTCATATTCACTCAAGAACCATTAAGCAATTCCTCAACTCTCTCGTAGTGGGGTAGCGACGTCAGTGCACCTCACGTGGTACTGTAGGCATTATATACTTAAGGTTCTTGGCAGTGTCCCTTCGGCTCTTAGCTGCAACCTCTTTCATTCCCCTTTCTCTGCCTCCCTTCACATTCTCTTTCTTCCCTCTGACTTTCTACCTTCTTTAACAAATGTTTCACAGTGCAGCTGCAAGGGTTTCCTCATGTTACATTTTTCACAACTTCTTACTGTTAATTTCCCTTTCAGAGCTGAATGACCTCATAGGTCCCAGTGCTTGGCTTTTGACGTACTCCAGTTCCAATTCCTCAACTCTTTCTTTCCCCTCAAAGAACGTTCAGTTACGGTGAAGCTCGTTAGTCTAATTTCCTTTATAGCACGACCCATATCAAACGACGGCACGATTTGCGTCAAAACAGGATTAGCGGCATCCCGAGATTGTCTTCGTAAAGAAACCCTGAGTGGCGTTTACCTTTTTCCGAATAAACTAAGAATCGTCCTGGTAAGTAACCTCCATAATTTTAGGGTTAATTCTTTCACGATAATGCTTACTGTTCGTGTCTGGTACCAGTGTCTTAGATTCGTTTCTTTGCAATTAACTAAACGTATTTAGAAGGTAATACCATTTTACCACAACCATTCTGTTCTAGAGCAACCAGTTTATTAAAAACCGTATTGAGAATTCATTTGTATAATATGTGGCGTATGTACCAGTAAGTTTTTTATAACCTATATTTTACTCATTCACTAATTTACAACTTCCTTTAGTTTACAATTTCAATTTTCGTAATCAGCAAAAAGGATAGCAATTAACGAGACCCATTAACACAAATAATACCATTTCACATGATACATCCACATGAAGCATTCCATATCTAACGGCAGTCATGTTAAAATCCTCCAAACGTCTTTGATTACCAAGTTCGACGATTTTGCTCATCTATCTCCTATTCGGTGTCAAATTCACAAACTCACTAAGCCAATAGTGTCCATAATAGTTACTATCCTAAATAACCAGTCCTGCAAATTATTAGTCTTTACATTTGTTTCATGGATAAAATAGAATAGAATGTAGCATTTAGGCCTAAGGCCAAGCTCTGGGACCTATGAGGTTATTCAGCGCTGAAAGGGAAAATTGCGAGTAGAAAGGTTTGAAAGGTGTGACAGGAGAAAAACCTCACAGTTACACTCTAAAATAATTGACAGGAGAGGGTGGAGAGAAAGATATAAGAGAATACGAACGTAGGTACAGTAAAGGGAATGAAAGGGTTGTAGCTAGGGGACGAAGGGGCGCTGCAAAGAACCTTAAGTAATGCCTACAATGCATCGCATGAGGTGCACTGGCGGACTACCATCCTACGTAGGTTTCATGCATAGTAGTGAAAATAAATGGTCATTACCCTATACTAGTGACGTATTAAAGTGAATGGAATATGAAATTAGGCAAAAAGCAAAGCGCTGGGACCCTTGAGGTTATTCAGAATCGAAGTGACCTATCAAGCGGAAATCGTTTAAACAAACTGAATGCTTTTGGTAAAAGAAACTTTGCATCTCAAAGCTTTATGCGGTCAACCAGATTTGTTGCCAAACGACCTCCACTTTCTGACCAACCCCCGCCGCCCCCCCTCCCCCCGGGCAACCAACCCCCATTAAAAACATCCGCCGCCTAATACTTTAACAAGAATTTAACTTCAGTATTTCAGAATTCTTCTTATAATCTATAACTTAAAATTCTTTTCACCTGCGTTAAATCCTACATTTAACCATGTACAGTCAGCTTCACGGGAGTTGAGACGAATTACCACCGATGGAGAAATATGGTAACTCTCTGAAGTAGTAGCAGTTCCTGGATATGCAGTTTATGAATCCTTGCGCATAGACGTTTTGTAAGGAAGGCGCTGATTGGTAAACTCTTCTCTGATTTCTACATATAGTTATAGCATACTAGTTTCTCTGATTTTATGAGATATAGTTACCAAAATACGTAGTTAACATGATTACTGAACATATTCTCTCATTCTGCATGTAAAATGAAAAATCACAGCCCGGTGAATAACATCCTGAAATTCGTTGTAATGAATTTGTAAAGTAATTGTGTGTGTGTGTGTGTGTGTGTGTGTGTGTGTGTGTGTGTGAAGGGATAAAAGTTCTCATTTCGCTCGTTATAGCATATTCTAAACATATAAATTAGGATTTTGACTGCCATTCACATCCTTATGACCCAGTCGACTATGCTTTTGCGAGTTAACTTGGCCTTCTTTGCGAAAGGTTAGTGCACACCATTCCACGATAAGGTTTTCATTGCATTTTCAGTAAAGGCAGTCACAGGATGAGGATCTGTTGTTATATAGAAATCGTAACTGTAATAACACCACCCCGAGTATAGTTGATCTACCATTGTAATACTAATATGAGGATTATCATCCACTAACGGACCCCAACGATTATTAAACGCTTTTGCTTACCGAGAGAAATTGATTTGTTTCTAATAAGAAACTTATTTCGTGGTGAATCGTTACTGCTAATCATAACTATTTTAGATTATAGAGCACGAAATATTCGAGTGCATAATTATAAAGCACTGTAAATGTGTCCGGTGAGGGAAGAATGTAGGGTAGAATCGCCATTGCTTTGTAAACTATCACGTTCTTTCATTATGGTTGTAGAGATCTGATGTAAAAAAAGTAAAATGTATTTCTTTATAGAAGAAAGTGATTTGATAATAAAATTATATCTTCTTTCCAATCGTGCTAGATCTTATTTCTTTAATCAAGACTTAAAGGGACCGTTATGTTCTCTCACATGAAGTTTTTACCTTTATTCATGCAGCCTCTTTTTTTCTTGTCTTCATTGGTGATAAACGTTTTGATATATTGCATCGTTTTCACATGCTTTACAATTTTCATTCTACAGTGTGTTGTATTTTGGATTTCAAGATCTTTACCAAGATCCCTTACTAATTCCTAACTTCCTCTTGTTCAGCCCCGTTTTTTTTTTAATAACGGTCATGTGATTACTGTGCATTAGGATTTCATAATGTTAGATACGGAAATGTCTGATTTGTGCTGAGGATAATGCTAACATCTGGAAATATTAGGATTCAAGAAATATATTTTTAATTTTTTAGTGCACAAGATGCTTCACCATACACCCGTGAAATGTTTTCTGCATATGCAAATGAAGTTTGGAGCCCATCAGAATATCACTACCAAATCATGTCATGTGGAAAACAACGTATATGAACGTATTGAATTCAAATCATTTTCCAAAATAAAATTTCTTTTTGATTTGTCTCCTGCCACCTCTTGAGCCAGCGATAAACAGTGGCTCTGGAAAGCCCAACCTCTGCTGCAATTTCCGTCGGGGACACACCACTTTCGCTCATTCCGACGATCAATCCCCGTAAAGCAAAGCGATGTTTTCATTGCGTCTTTCCATTCCGTGATCTAGATTCAAATGGCTCAGCTTTGACCCGTGATTACCAGCTCATCTCCGTTATAAAACAAGTTCACTCCCTATGAGATTGAACTATCTAATCTGAAGTCATATAATTCATCAATAAGTTATTTGTTATCTAAGTAACATAAAACTGATCTGAATGATATAACATTATCATAAGACACCTAAATAACCTGAACATCATAACACCCAGTAACAAGACAGCTCCTTAATTCCGTAGTTAAACAATAACCCCTCATAACCTAGAAAGGAAGAAACAAACATCACAGACACAGTTACCATTGGTTATAATCATACACTCGAATATCTTACTCATCATATTTTGAAATATCACCTTTTAGTATTTCGGTTGATATGATTTTTCCTAGGCATTCATTCAAAAATATTTTTTTTATTTTTTTATTTGTAAACAGACAAATGGTATTCTCTGGTGAAATGCTGCCCCATGACAATTTGAAGTCGGCTAGTGGTAGTAGTAGTTAAATGTAGTAGTAGTAGTTTAGTAGACCACTGAGCTGATTAACAGCTCTCAGGGCTGGTCAGATAGGATTAGATTTATTTTTACGTGGCTATCACCAGTTATGTTTCTAGAACGGGACCTACAACCTCTAATAACCTCACTATATGATAGAATTTCTATCAAAAACAAATTCCCTTGTTCTTCACTGGCCTAGATCAACTCTGAGAACAACCCGCTCACCCAGAGTAACCGATTTCAGATACACTAGAGTTTGGCTCATTACGGTTATGTTCCTAGATAACAACCTCTAATAACCTCGCCATGATCGGAAAACCTATCATTTAACTAAACGTTTAGAATGTGCTGTAACGAGCGAAATGAGAGAACTTTTATCCCTTCACACACACACACACACACACACACAATTACTTTACAAACATTACAACGAATTTCAGGATGTTATTCACCGAGCTGTGATTTTTCATTTTACATGCAGAATGACAGAATATGTTCAGTAATCATGTTAATTACGTATTTTGGTAACTATATCTCATAAAATCAACGAAACTAATATGTAGAAATCAGAGAAGAGTCTATCAATCAGCGCCTTCCTTACAAAACGTCCATGCGCAAGGATTCATAAACTGCATATCCAGGAACTGCTACTACTTCAGAGAGTTACCATATTTCTCCATCGGTGGTAATTCGTCTCAACTCCCGTGAAGCTGACTGTACGTATTAAGCAACATAAGTATTCAGTCAAAACTGGACAAACATCCAATGCTATATTCATTCATTTAAATGAAAACTCTCGCAGGATAAATTGGACTTAAAATTCAGTGATTGCCAGATCGAAAGATTTCTCTTCAAGAAATCTTTTGGAATCCACTCTTGTACAGCTTACTTCCAGCTGTAATTTTTACCTTAGTCCTGGCATATATTATTTGGACCCCTGTATAAGAAAAATGTTCAGGAATGGCCTAAAAATTAAAATCACTGGCTATATTCCAAATTAGTTATCTTATATATATTTTCTCTGTATTCAAATGTTTAATATATTTTTTTATTTGTAAAAATGTTCATCCTGCAAAAATTGTTATTGTTTGCAAAGAAAAAAGAGAATTATTGAGTTGTACTTTCATAACATTTTTTGGTGGTCAATCACCTCCTAAAAACCTTCAATTGTCTGCCCCTGCTTCTGAATGGTTGATCACAATCCTTTGTAAAACCTCTTGAATATTTAACACTGTTTTGGCAGTTCTACTAATTCTTCAATTGTGTTGGATTCCAGGTACATATTTTCCTTTGTAATCCCCATCTGTCACTTATATGAGCTTTCTTTGTAAACTTATTTTTTTATATTTCTTCAGTCTGCTAAGTAAAGGACGACAAGACAGAAATGCCTCACATGGCACTCCACTGTTTCTCTTTTCCTTCATGGATTTTGTCTCATATATATATATATATATATATATATATATATATATATATATATATATATATATATATATATATATATATATATATATATATATATATATATATATATATATATATAGATATATATATATATATACATATATATATATATATATATATATATATATATATATATATATATACATATATATATATATATATATATATATATATACATATATATATATATATATATATATATATATATATATATATATATATATATATATATAATTATATATATATATCCCGCTGCATATATATATATATATATATATATATATATATATATATATATATATATATATATTCCCATATATATATATATTCTACATTAATATGAATTCAATAGGAAAAATATACTTTTAAAACGTGTTTTTCTATGTTTTGTTGATGTATTAAACTAAAACAAAAATACTATGCAGCGTCTTTGCAGAATAGCATTTTTATTACATATACATATACATATGTGTCATGTATAGATAAGTGCATACACAAACAAACACATCGCTTATATATATATAGACCTATATATATATATATATATATATATATATATATATATATATATATATATATATATATATATATATATATATATATATATATATATATATATATATATATATATATATACAGTATATACTGTATATACGTTTGTTACAATACAAGTCAATTGTGCTGTAAAACGTTTTACAGAATAGGGGTCCCAGTTTTGAAAGTCTGAAATGCTAGGTACTGATTTTATCAATAGTGATCCCTGGCTTTTGTAGATGACCTTGCAGAAATAAAATTGAATAGAATAATAACTTTTCATTTGTAAAATTGGTGGGGTGGGTGGGGGAGCAACTTCCAAATTGGATGAGGTGAAAGTTTTTCAACCACTCTTGACTTTTAAACCAGCCTTCGGCATTCTTCTGCCAGAGAAAAAACTGAAGTTTTTTTCGGGATACAGACAATGTCGTGAAAATGAAAATTGATGAACAATAAAAGCTTCTATGATGAACTGAAGCGAAACCTCTTGGAACTACATACTAGTGAGTGATAAGTGAAGATGAGTGAAAAGCGATGAAAAATGATTGGTTCCAGAATGAAGGAAAGATTTTTTCAGTTTAATAAATATCTACTTTATGGCCGTTAACGGGTTTGGTAAGTTTTTTCAGTAAATCAGTAGAGAAAAAGAGAAAATTAAATGAAACTTCCAAATAATAATGCTGATAATAAAAGTAAACAAGACGGACAGAATCAATGAAAAAAAGTAATTTTGTGAAAAGCTAAAGTGAATGAATAAAAAGCAATACACAGAAAACAGAGGAAAATTAAAATGCTTAACAATAAACAGGATAAAAGCTCATTGTATTTAAAAAAAACTAAAAAATAAAAACAAAAATAAGAATGTCTTAACACTCACCAAGTCGATGCAAGGTAGAGTCTGAAAATAAAAAAAAAATAATATTAATATTATTCATAGAAAACATTTGTAATAATGATCATATTGTAAATATTCTGGCCATTTTGTGAGTTTCCGTTATTCATTCTCTCTCTCTCTTTCTCTCTCTCTCTCTTCTCTCCAAATTTGTTTGTCTGTCTGTTTCTATCTCCCTCGTTTGTAACGCGACAATTTATGTTCAAGTGAAACAGTTGATCAATAACTCAGATGTCTTCAGCTGCAATATGAACTGTGCAGGAACCCAATGACAGATATTCAGTTTTCAGCGTCAGTGCTAAATTTAAAACTATATTACAAACTATTCACTTATGATCTGAAGGCCCTCAGAAAAATAATAAATGAAAATGACCCTGTAGTTTGACAAAATTAATCTGATAATATACTGTAGAAAAAAGAAAACAAGCCAGTTATTGCTTCAAAACAACCCGGCTAATCCCAGAAAAGTCTTTGAAGAGCAGATTCATCTATGAAAAAACCCTAGAAAGATGCATATCTTGACCACTGGAAATCTCTAAGCGTCTCTCCTGTCACCTCAAATTAAATAAAATGTTTAACAAGAAACTGGCTGATTAAGCTCTCCTGTGGCCCGAAGGATTAGAAAATTTAAAGTAAAAAACCAAAACCTATTGTTAATTTCTATCACCACCTCTAATTCTTCATAGGCCGGTCGGAGAATCGAACGCTAGATCAGCAGAGTGCTAGCTGAGAACGATACCCACCCGTCTAATGAGGAACTGAAAAGAAAGGAGAAGATTAAGAGAGATAGTAAAGATTAATGTAAGAAAGAGGAGAGTTTTCTATGGAGAGAGAGAGAGAAGATTCTTGTGATAACTTGAGAGAGATTTACATCCCTGTGTTTCTAGCTGTTTTCTGTCTATAAAGCCTACCAAGCGATGACCCAGAAGGAATGTTTTGAAAAGAGGAACTCCTTTATATGGAATCCGGTGTTTCTAAATAACATTTTGATAAAATAACAGTCTTTTCCTTCTCTCTCTCTCTCTCTCTCTCTCTCTCTCTCTCTCAACAAGAATGAATATGTGCTCATGTCAAATCCTCATTATGCATCATGCACAAATATTCGTGTATTTTTTTATTCAGTTAAATTCCATGTTCCTTGGAAATACCTTTTTGATCTGATTTAGTTTCCTCAGCTGAGAATGCAAAGTTTAATTGATTAATTTCTTAGCTCAAGATGATTGGTTGTTAGCCCTTATATACATACATACCATTATATATACATACATATGATATATATATATTAATATATATATATATATATATATATATATATGACACACTTAAGCATTAATGAATTATGTAAATTAAAAGTGATAGAAAGTGTCCCATTTCCTGAAAGACCGAATAAAAACTTAAAATCATTCTGACATATTTTCCCCTTCAATTTCCATTCATCACATTTCTCCCTATATTCGTAATGGTATGAAAAGTGTGAAAATCTCGCAGTTCCCGATGCAGAATCGTCTTTATGCAATCAGTAACACTGAACGCCCGGGACACCTTTGGTGCTGAGTCCTGGAAACTGGAATTACAGGGAAGGGAGAGACGAAGCTGAATGTGTAATATCAAAAGGCTCTTCTCAGCCAAATGTCCCCAAATGTATCTGAACTTGCTGAACATTCTTTTTCAGCGTCATTTCAAAATCTATTGAGCATAGTCATAATTTTTGTATCTCTACCTCAAGTCGGGATCAAACCCAGGATTCTCAAGTGAGAGGCAAGAGCGTTAGCCAGATTTGATGTATAAATTATTTCTATTACACACGTGACTGTTTGTTTATTATTATTATTATTATTATTATTATTATTATTATTATTATTATTATTATTATTATTATTATGCATTTGCTTTTTTAAGACTCTGTGAAGACTTTGTGGATCTCTTATCCATTGACTATCTGTGTTACACAAAAATATACGAAAAATATATTATTAAAATTATTATTTTATTATTATTATTATTATTATTATTATTATTATTATTAAAGATGTCTCTTTTGTTAACTTCCCTTAAACTTATCGAGAAGCCTCGATATGCGATCACAACATAAAATGACCTCCATGTCAATAACCTAACTTGACCTCGTATTATCCTGAATATTTGTTTCTGCCTTAATGCTTTGCAAATACAGATGTTGAGGCAAGAGACACAATGAGCACCCAGAATGAATGTTATTTGAGTTAACAAGCGTCGAAATCAGCCTAAATTATGCTTCATTCACGACACTCGATACCACAGCCTGGAAGAGACCTTTTAATCTTGACAGTCTTTTGATCTGAAATCAGTTTCCTAAAGCTTATTTATTACTGTCAGTTGAGGTCGTTCACATCTTCCTCACAGTTTAAAAAGGAATTTCCAAAGCTCGCTTACCAGCTATGTTTGAAAACATGGCACTGTTGAAAATAAATTGGCATAACGACTATGGTAAAGAGACTGCAGATTTTGATCTAAAAAGGTCCCTCATTAACCTTCACTTGTCTGAAAGTGAAAAGGACACTAACCTGACTGGTCTTCCTGATTTCGTTTGAAAGGATCTTCACCTGATGGGATCTGACCTTTGCGACCTGAGAGTGGAATGGCCGACGTGGAACTCCATTTAATGTGGATGTAGTTATTCTTTTCCATATTGCGCATACACACATACACACACACACATTATATATACACATGTCTGTTGAATTATATATATATATATATATATATATATATATATATATATATATATATATATATATATATATATATATACATATAATAAAGATCAAATCCAAGGAAACTTAATGTAACATTGAATATACACCCCAATAAAACACTGACATTAAACTGAATGGTGGATATGAAGAAATCATCAACTAATAATATTTTGTTTTAAATAAAAAATAACATTTCTTTACATATTCCGTGCTGGAAAAACGTCAATCACGATCTTTAAACTTCATATTCTGAGAGATGAATTTATGAATTTTGTTAAAGATAAAAATATTTCTCTTATATAATCAAAGGAACCTTTTCTTTAAACAAATGATATGCTTATTCCTATGATAATTCAGGCTTTAAATAAACAAAACAAAGAAAGGATTTAATGTCTTTGTTTGTTCCAAGTTCGGCAATAGATTTCTCTTGAAATGCCGGCAGAGGGAATAAAGCACCATTGCCCATTTACTTTTGTTATGAAGTGATTTCCTAGTAATTACCATTTCAGTAGATATGAAAATAATTGGTGTTTTAGTTCCCTTAAAGTCTCACAGCATATTCTGAATAGTCAAAACAATTTTGTACAAGTAAGAGTTAAAAGTGTCTCCCAATTATTGGCTTAAGTCTTGCTTTTTTTGTCCAATTCATTGGAAATATATAAACTTCCGAATTTGAACTTTTCTATTAGTAAACAACCAAACAATTTCTTACTTTAAATAAGTCCTGTTGTATATAATGATTTCAGTTTAAGTTTAAAGTTTGTCCTTCCCACAAATGCAAAATTACATGACATTCATATTGTTGATTACGATGGCCTTATACCAACACTGGAAGCTAAAGTCTACAGTGGGGCAGGAGGTTACTTTGAAGGAACTGATATTCCTCGAAGGAGCAGGATCAAGCTGAGTTTTCCAGGGCGGAACACAAGAAAATTGGTGGTTTCAGATTCCATGTTCTGTAAAAAAAGCTTGGAAAGCAGTAAAGTCTTTGGTTGTGTATCTACTGAGCAAAATGAATTACCTAAAAACGCATGCGTGGATCATTATGTGTATGTAATACAGAATATCAGAATTGATTTTCATGTAGCTTTATTATTTCTCAGATTATACTGGGCACGACCCAGTGTGAACACGAGGGCAAATGCATTGATTCGATTTAACGGCAACACGTGCCAGTTACCAAACAATGGTTGTTATAAAATTCCGCTCTTGCGTAACTGAAACCACACATAATAAACCTTCAGTCAGCCAGGGGCAAGGAGGAAAGTTCCCTTAGAATGAAAATTACATGCCTTGGTACCAATAACAAATCAATTTTGTAAAAATGCTCTAAAAAAGGAAACATTCGAGGTCTGTCTTGGTTAAAAATTGGGTTTTCTAGAGGCCCAAATTTCTGTTTGAATATACCAAACTATTCTGAATTCTGGCCTTTTTAATTAAACAACCAAAACTATTTCTTAATTGTATTATATTTCCATTACAGTGACTAATTTCCCAATATTAAGTCCAAAAATTGGTACATTTTAATTTGAAAATGCAAAAATATTTGCAGAATGTTGGTAATTTTCCCCAATAATAAATGTGTCCTAGGCTTCAGTAATGTAGCCAAGTTGAAATTGCTCTTGCGCGCATTTATCGTGTGGAGCCTTGTCTTCAGTTTTAGAGTCGAGGCAATATGATTTTGCCTGTTCATCTCAAAGAACATAAGCATTGTGTTCACTAATCCAGTCAGGAATAGTTCATGTCCACTGACTGCAATAAATGTGCATTTTGTTTGCTTTTTTTAGCGACATGAAAAAGCTTCTGGTCATTCTATTGAAATTGGGCTGCATTGTATTCTTTGCCCAAAATCATCCAGTACATTCGATTACATCCTGCTTGAACTGTGTTGCAAGGGTTAGTGACCAATTAATACTAAGTAACATTTACCACTTGGTTTTCCTATAAAACGTGTCCTGTGTCACTGCATCTTATTCTTGTTAATAATAAAAGTTTCTTGAATACCTGAAACTCGCATGCACTTCAGTATTTCAACAGTACTGTCAAGTATTTTCTTTAAAGAATTCAATAACAACTTTGCATAGAAGCGAGTAACAGAGTATTCGAGAATTTTTGCATTTTCCTTTGTTTTTCTGTTATTTCAAGGCTACCACAAGTATAGTTCTTGCTATACTGAGTAGAGATTTTAATATCCATTGGTTGTAATTTGCACTTTGTACTTTTTTTGACACTTTACAATGTTTCCCCAATTTTGTAAGAAATGTATTAAAAAGAACACATATACCATTATTTTGAAGCACTGAAATTAAAAATTTGTTTTTTTAGGAATTAAAATACTATCTAATTCTTTATGAACGTATCTATTCTGTTCAAGGTCCACACCATTTTTGAGTACTGATACAGTAAAAACTAGACTTCAGAATGCCAATATTTTCTTGAGTAGGAATGATACTGTAAAATGAATGGGCAATAATTTATTTTTATAGAATTCTTCAAAAATATTTGTATCACTTCAAAAATATTACCATCAATTTATGCCTTTACTTTTCAGCTGAAGTCAGTGAACCTCTGATGGTACAGAAGGAAGTGGAATACAAAGCACAAGTAAATGAAGGCAGCCAGCTCGCGCCTGTCGAGGAACACCAAACCGCATTTTATACATTAATCATGAACCAATCATACGCTTATAATAAGTGCATCTATAATGTTATTTTAGTCATAAAATTTTATCAAACATTAGCTGTTAATATTTCCACTCTTATGTAGCGTCAGTTCATTCATAAAAAAAGGCTCAGAAGAGGAACCTGGAAAAGGGAAGAAAAAAAAGCAAAGAAACAAGTAATTTAACTCATAATACAGAGAACAGAGAAATGGCAGGAAACCCGAAAATACTGTGGCCCTCTCAAGGGACGTCAGTAGCTGAACAGCCATCTGGAAGACACTTAACGCCAGTCCTCATTAAGTGTCGCGTCGCTTCTCTGGCTGGGAGTTCCTCCACTTCTCTGCTTTCGGCACTTTTTCCTCTCTCCTTATTTTCTTTATTATCTTTTGGATTTAGAATTTTTATTCTTGCGGGATTACAGAATAAGCTCATGGCCTTTTTTGCGTCATTTCTTATATTTTAGTGAGTTTTTGAACGTAAAAAAATCAACGAATTGAAAATCTTATATTTGTTGTAAGTTTTCCAAACATGCTATTGTTTAGTTAGTGTCCTTTTTGGAGTTTAACACCTTATACTGTACTTCATACTTGTTAAGTTCTGCTGGTTTTAGGTAAGGCAATCTCATAAATTTTCTAATTTTTCCTTTACTAAGTTTCACTTATCATCATCACACTGCTTAAGAGTTTATCACCGGTTCTTACCCTCCATTACCAATAAACACTCCCGGCTGACTTTGTTACGTCACCGCTGATTTTCGTTCAGTCATTATATACTCTTCCGGATTTTATGTCTTAAACCCTGTAACCTTTTCCTCTATTTTCTCCTAAGAAGCGCATATCACTTCCACCTCATCAAACTCACTTGGCCTAATTGAATTTGAGCCGCATTGAACCCATTCGATTCTAAGTTTTACAACAATCAAATAATGATCACGTATACCTCCAACAACTCCCATCATATCCTAGGCTATAATATTTGTAATATGAGCTACAAATGTACCAATAAATGAAATAAATAGAAGCTATTGTTTCACTGTTGGTTATCTCTAGAAGCAAAGAACAATTTTCAAGGTGAGAGTGAAAGAGATAACATTGATGACAATATTCATTCCCAACATTTCACATTGTCTTCAGTATTGACGCTGGGCAGTGGTTCTCTCTCTCTCTCTCTCTCTCTCTCTCTCTCTCTCTCTCTCTCTCTCTCTCTCTCTCTCTCTCTCTCTCTCTCTGTCCCCCTTCGCTTCTATTTACTTTTTCTCGTGCTCCCCTGTCAAGCAATTAAGGACAATCATGACTTTTTCCAGCATCTCTACAAAGCCTCGATCTGTGGCAGAGTAAATACCTTTTCAAAGTCTCACAGAATAATTGGTGGCTGATGTTTACTAACAGTCGTGCCTGGAATTCCGTCCGTGTGGAGGATTTTTCGTGCGGAAATTGTGGTGCGTTATGCTGGAAACGATCCTGGAAATCAGCTGAGATCCAGGATAATGGACTCCATTCGGGTTGTTAGTCTGTGGAACGGGAAAAGTAGCTGCGCTTTCATAGTAGAAAGTGATCGTACTGTGAATTTCATTCATCTCGCTCATTTGTTAAAAGGAATGCAATTATCATTGAAAGGAAATAATATCCGATTCTTGTATAACAACATTCCATGGACAAAATGATATTTTTATGTTCTTGTGAGTGTAGGACGCGCAGACGCTCGTAAAATACATAATTCAATTTCTCTCTCTCTCTCTCTCTCTCTCTCTCTCTCTCTCTCTCTCTCTCTCTCTCTCTCTATCTCTATATATATATATATATATATATATATATATATATATATATATATATATATATATATATACATACATATTATACAAACAAACTGGTTGCCTTCATTTGCTTTTGTATTCCACTTCCCTCTGTACCATCAGAGGTTCCCTTGATTGGCTTCATGTGGAGAAGTAAAACTGAAATTGTCTGGAATATTCTTAAAACGACGGAAATGCAAAGTGACGAGTTTTATTCAAACAAATGAATGGCCCTTCATTTGCCCGTATCATTCTTGTTCGAGAAATATATTGGCATTCTGAAGTTTATTTTGGATGTTATCATTCCTCAAAAATGAGATAGTCCTTCTATAGAAGAGATGGATCATAAGGAATTAGACATTATTTTAATTCGAAAAAAAGCCAAGTTCTTAGGTTTCAGTGCTTCAAAGTCATAATTTAAAAAAATTTTTTATAAGATTGTGTAATCTTTGAAAAAGTCAACAAAATAGGTGCAATATGCAGATTACAACCAATGGATACTAAAAATCTTTACTCAGTATACCACAAAGACTTGATTTGTGGCAGTCTTAAAATATTAACAGAAAGTAAAATGCAAAAATTCTCAGCAATTCTATGTTATACTATATCATGGAAAGCTGTTACTGAATTCTTTACAAATAATAATATTCAAAAGACGAAGTGTGTTTGAATTTCAGGTGTTCAAGAAACCTTTATTACCAAAAATAAATTACAGTACAACACATACCTATAGGAAAATCAAATAGGAAATGTGCCGTATCTATACTTCATCGCCAACCCCTGCAATATAACTGGTGAATTTCATTAGAAAAATATAACCTGTGGGTATGGAATGATTCGGGGCAATGAATGCAACGTAGCACACTTTAAATCGCATGACCAGAAACAATCTTTGTTTCTAGAACAATGGACATTTATTAATGTCTACATACAGGAATTAATCATGACTGGGTTAGTGAACAAAATGCTTGCATTTGTTGAAATGAGCAGACACAATAATCTTATCTTGACTCGAATACTGAAGAAAGGCTCCGTGCAATAAACGTAGACAAGGGTAATTTCAACCTGGCTAAATTACTGAACCACACGACACATCAAGTATAGGGGGCATATTAATGACACTCTATGGCTACCATGGGCAAACCTCTTCAATTTCTTGTTACTAATTTAATGGACAAAATACTGAGAAATGTTAGTCACTAGAATTGCACAAAACACACAAAAAAAGACCTCGATTTCGACGCTTGTTGAATCAAATAACGTTTATCTGGGTGCTCGTTGTGTCTCTTGCCAAATCCTCTGCATGTGCAAAGCATCCAGACAAAAGCAAATATTCAGGATAATACGAGGTCGAGTCAAGCAATTGACACGGAGGTCATTTGTGGTGAAGATCGCATATCAAGACTTCTCGATAAGTTTAAAGGAAGGTAACAACAAAAGCAACTTCTTTTAAAATAATAATAATAATAATAATAATAATAATAATAATAATAATAATAATAATAATAATAATTAAAATGGTCAACGAAATCGTGTAATAATAGAAATAATTTATACCAAATCCGGCTAATGCTTTGCCTCTCATTTGAGAATCCTGAATTCCATCCTGACTTGAGGTAGAATAATAAACGATGACTAATAATAATAATAATTTTGAAATGACCGTGACAAAGTAAGTTCAGATGCATTTGAAATTTTCAACTTTGAGATGAACCTTTAGATAATATAATTCAGCTTCAAATCTTTCCGTTCCCTGTAATTCCAGTTGCCAGGATTCAGTACCAAAGGTGTCCCGGGCGTTCAGTGTTGAAGATGTGCATAAGGACGATTCTGCATTGAAAACTGCAAGATTTTTCAGTAAGTTCAGTAATCCATTTAGGAATTTTAAATGTGATGGATGACAATTGAAGGGAAAATATGTCATAATGATTTTAAGTTTTCATTCGGTCTTTCAGAGAAAAAGTGTCACTTTCTATCACTTTTATGTTTACATGCATTAATGTGTAAGTGTGTCATATATCTATATATATATATATATATATTCTGCATTGATATATATATATATATATATATATATATATATATATATGGTGGATATAATATATATATATATATATATATATAAATATATATATATATATATATATATATATATATATATATATATATATATATATATCTATATACACACACATATATATCTATATATATATATATATATATATATATATATATAAATATATATATATATATATATATATATATATATATATATATATATATATATATATATATATATATATATATATATATATATATATATATATATATATATATATATATATATAATGTGTGTGTGCATTATAACTACCAATGTGGTTTATGAATTTATTTGCCCCAAGGAGGAAAGCAGACCTTCCAGTGAAAGCTACGTCGGTAAGACATCAACTTCACTTAGACGACGATAAATAGCGCACAGAAACACGGGAGCCATCTGTCAACACTACACAGACAGACACGACAAGAAACCATCGTTACAATAACTGATAGAGAACTCCAGAACAAAATACAAATACAGTGCACATCGGGGCATGACAATAGCAGAAGCCATGTGTATAACAACAAACAAGCCCACGCTAAACGTCCAGATGGAAGGAGATAAGGCCCTACCCTCTCACCGCTCCCAGGGACAAGAGACAGGTTCAAGGTCATTGCCAAAGCAAGAAAATACCATGGATGAAGAAAATCATTCTATTAGCAATATAAGAAGTAGATGTAGAATGTCAAACTAATACAATAATGTAGTTACATTATGCAATAACACATGTAAATATAATGTAAATAATTAACCACCCCTAGTAAACTAAACACTGCAAATAAAAGTAATAGCAATCCTCCCCCCAACCCAAACTGCCGTCCTCTTGGAGCTATAAATGGAATTAGGGTGTTATTGTGCCTTGGTTCTTGCTTGACAAAGCATGAGGTACAGGCGAAACGGGCCACAGGAAGTGAAATAAAAGGAAGCCACTCCTCGACTGTGTCTCCTTATCCAGAATTTTGAAGAAAGACTCAAAGCAGAAGTGAGAAAATATGAAAAAGGTCTGCATCAAAGAAGTGAATGTCACAAAGGCGATCGCCTAAAACAAAAAACTGTGAAAAAGAAAAACTCCGCCCAACAAACTTAAAGAGCAGTGGTAGTCAGGGACACACCTGGAAGGAGATAGAAAAAATTCTCAGACAGAGAATTGCTGACTTCACCAACAACTTAAAAACATTGCATGGATAGATGGGAGACCATGTGCAACCTTGCAGATGAACAACAACAGCAAATCACGAACACAATTAGGATGGAGGTAAGACGACATGAGGTAACATTAAATACCAGACACTGGAAGAAACTACACAATTTATATGGTGGGAGAATAAGGAATGAACAACAACAAGAAGGTTACAGCAATATGACTGAGGTAGTGCTTACGGATGACTAAAATCAACTCCTGAACTACAGATTGAACTGTCATGACATCGGAAAAACAAACAAGCAGGAAAAACGAATAAACAGAAAAATTTATAGATAACTTGCAACAAATGGAACACGAGGGTAAAATCAACATGGAAGATGGATGAATTGAAGATCTGCTGGGAGAGGCTAACAAACACAAGAGGACACAACCAGAGTAAAATATCAACAGCTAGCCTAGTTTAAAACAAGCTGCCAACGAACTTAAAAACAATAAATGACATCATTATACATAAAAGTGACAAAACAGCAGTGTACGTGGTAATGTACAAACTAGAATACGAAGATAAGATGGACAACATTTTAAACGACAATACAAAATTCATTTAAATCAGCAAAGACCCTACAGACCAATTAAAGAAGAAAATGGCACGATTAGCAAAGGGGGCCAACAAACAGTGCCACAAGAACAATTTCCCAAACATCGTGGGAGACTTCAGCACTGGATACTGTTATGGCACAGTTAAAACTCACAAAAATGGAAACCCACTCAGACCGGCCATATACGAGACCACATCCTCCACCTATAAAATAACTAAGATTCTCAATGACATAATCACCCCATACCGATGAAATGCACTTTAAGGTCAGAAACGGAATTCTCAGACGTGTTGTTTATTAACGTTCCAGAAGATACCACCGTAAACATAATCCTCAATCACATGTACCATTCATAAGCAAGCCCAACATAAATCCAAGGAAAGACCATATGGAGCATGCTTGAAGCATACACAAAAGCAGCACCATTTTACTCCCACAAAGGAGAATTATTCTGCCAAGTAGATGGCGTAGCTATGGGTTTACCCTAGGCGTTCCTATGGCGAACTCATGTAAGGCCAGTTTAGAGGACACTGATTCAGTAACCATGAAAAATGAATTTATGTAAGATACACTGACGACATTTTCTATTGCTATACACAACAAACAAGATACACAGACACTGAAAGACATCTTTACAGAAAAATCTGTGCTGAATTTCACCATAGAACACAGTGTAGACCAAAAACTACCATTCTCAGACATATTAGTAAACAAAGGGACAAGAAAATATGACACGGAGGTAAATATAAAGGCGAAAAACGCTGGATGTTGCATTAATTAATGGGAGAGGTGAGTGCCCCAAGGCATATTAACTGGACTTGCCTGTGACAGCCAGGACACCTTAATCGCTCAGGGCGATGAACACAAGCAGTAAACCGAGATCATATAAGCACGACCCTGGGTCAACAACTGGCAGCAACAGCTAGAACACTGACCCAGTGACACGCCACTGTGTGGCCCTTGCCACCGAGCTATCACTCATCTCAGATTCACTGGCCTTCCAAGTGCAAAATTAAAGTGCCATGTGTAGAAGTCCCCACTTGTCTGAGAGCCATTTATTCTGCAACCAACGATCTTCTCTTGAGGAATAAGGTACTGCGCAGTGGAAAGTGTTCAGTCATTTATCTTATACTCTTATCTCATTTCCTTTTTTTCCTTTTGTCGATGAATTTTGTCGGCAATTTAACTTAACAATAATTTAACTGAACATGTTACTTACCTTGAGCCTTCAGCATTCCCTTTGTAATAATTAGACTGTGTTTGACTTAACTAGTGATCGTATTCCTTCCTCCAGACATTACAGAAAGGGTGTGTGAACCGCTGTAGAACCATCTGTATCCACTGTGCTCCTACGTCTATCAAGATATTATCGAGCGTAATTTCATCATATACTTTACTCCATATTTGAGAGGCACTATTAATCTTGTCACTTGTATAATTTAACTTGAAAGTGCCTGAGACCTGAGCTCTCCCCGAGTGTTCCCCTAACTGGTTCCCTGCAACTTAATCTTCTGACTTATGAAAATACATTAAGGCCAACTTAGACCTGGAATTTCTCCTGAGTCCCTCCCCAACTGAAATCTCAGTTAGATCAACATCCATAAGAATATATATAAATTATATATATATGTATAAATTATATATATATATATATATATATATATATATATATATATATATATATATATATATATATATATATATATATATATATATATATATATATATATATATATATATATATATAGATAGATAGATATATATAAGAGATATATATAGATATATATATATATATATATATATATATATATATATATATATATATATATATATATATATATATATATATATATATATAATATCTTGATTCTATAGATGGATAATAGATAAAGAACTATATATATATATGGCTCTATAAATATATACAAGAGAACTATTTGATCATGATCCAAACTCATTCTCGGAAAGGAGAACGGCATGATAGAGCACTGAACTTGTGATGTGCTGGGAACAAGTACCTAGGGTTCTGGTGGGGTATGTGCGTGTTCCGGTGTGTGTGTGTGTGTGTGCGACCTCCCATGGTATATTATCCGGGGATAGACTCTTGCAAGGGCATTGCACTAAGAGATCTGGGTCTATTTGGTTAGCGGTAGTGTGATAAGATCACCACTATGAAGATACATTATTTACGGCCATAGAACGTAAGTAAAATTGGCTGGTGACTTTTATATTTTTCCAGACTTTAGAAGGAAAACCCCGGTTTGGAAGCAGTGAAACTGAACGATGTCTACACAGTGAATTTGCCCATTTGTGCATATTCTATTTCTGTCTTGAATATATATATTCATTCCTAGGTTTTTAATATAATGAAATGTTTTTTTCCAACAGGAATCGAACATCGTCCTGGGAGGACGGATTTTTGGAAGTGGTGTTTATTACTCTTACATACGATATGACTTTTATTGTAGTTGTTACGACCTTATTACTTTGCTTGATGACAAGTGGATTATTCACTAGTATTGCTTGGCATAAAATAATGACTATGCTTGTTTGTGAAACAGTATTTCCTCTAGTTATATTTTCCACTGATAGGGGGTGTGAATCACTCCTTTTCACGACCGTAGCTTTTGCTGAGTTACTCTTGTGAAAATTGACAATAAAGTCTAGTTTTGTATATCAGTGTCTCATTTCAGTAGGCCTTTGTTAAATTTGACAATAAAGTCACGTTTTGTATATCAGTGTCTAATTTCAGTAGGCCTTTGTGCAAAGATAGGTTTAGTGAGAGAAGTTTGACAAAAGAGAAGGGATCTGCTGACACAATACATCAGAAGAGCCACGGCTAACCAGACACGTCTCAAGAAAAGTGGGATGTTTGATTCTGTTCTCAAAACAGATACACCAACAAAAGATGGCCCTTTTTAACCATGGCCGTTAACATATAGATACAGTATATATGTATATATATATATATATATATATATATATATATATATATATATATATATATATATATATATATATATATATATATATATATATATATATATATATATATATATGTATATATATATATGTATACATTATCATATACATATAATTAGATTATGTAAAGAATAAAATAGTTAGAAGAGTCATTTGTATATAATAATAATATCCGATAACTAAAATATTCAGTCCATTGTCACTTGAACATAGAACCTGAAATTCAGTCCGTTGTCACTTGAACATAGAGATTGAAATGATATAGTCCTGATACATATTCCATTGTCTCATAAAGCCCGGATAATGAAATGTTTTTTCTATTAAATGAATGTTATGATGATTATGACATGTTATACTGACAATCTGCATCCGATTAAATCACGATCAGTTTTGACTGAAAATTTCATTGGACTTTATCTGCGTTTAGAGCTGTTATGTAGTCACTGATTACAAGGAATCGAAATATTCCGTAATTAACTTCAAAAATGTTTATCAGAACTCGCATCATTAAAATATGATAGGGAAAATATAATTATGCATTGGATAATAATTATACTATTGTATACAGTTCAATTTCATTCATAAAATAACAAAAGCATTTTTCTTCCTTTCAATATTATATAGTCTGTAATTACAATCATTAATTTAAAGCAATATCAAGGTAATTGCTTGCCTTCTGATTTAGACACAAAAATATCAGTTTTCACCTCGAAATGTTGAGTGTAACAAACAAGGCATTGCTTTTATCTTGAAAGCAGCTGATTAATGTAGAACAACAATTAATATTTCCCTGGCTAATGCTCATGATTGCCTACCTCTCAAACAGTATACACGAGAATATCTCAAAACTTCAGAGTCTGAAAGAGATAAATAATGTGACCTTAACATCATTAGCTTTTGATATTAAAGCGTTTATTTGTGGACGAGTGTGTCGTCATACTACTGTCTTTGAAGAGAGAGAAATTCATCCTTTTGTGGCAAATGAGGCCTTTTGCCTCAGCTCAGTTGAGTCATCGATTCTTCTTGCTCGGGGTAAGCTAATTAGGCATATATAGGCTATAAAAGGAAAATAATATATAAAGGAAATGGAAAATGAAAGATACATAGATAAATACATACATATATTTCAGAAAATATGGCTGCTACAATTTTAAAGGACACATATATGCATTTCATAGCTTCAATGCTTTAAGATGTGATGAAAGAATTTATGGAGTCAGATGGAAGTAGGTCGAGAGACTCGAGTAAAATCTTTGTGTTCAACAAATAGTTTGATTCCTCAGCAATATTGCCAGTCAGGTGATCTTCCGAAGTGTTATGTATATTCGTGAGTACGTGCGTTAATTTGATCTAGATTACGCCAAAATCTGCCCTAAAAGTGAGTTTGATCGTTCATTAACGTGATAGAACTGCAGTTGTCTAGACGTAGCTTTGGAGAGGATCCAGGCTTTGAATCAGCAGATAAGGTAGACTTTGAAATCTCTGTTTTTATGGGAGAAAAATTGAACTTGTGATTTTTACCATGATTTTCTAATCA
>NC_089787.1:10134644-10139644 GCF_040412425.1 Macrobrachium rosenbergii
AATATTCCTGCAAATTAAATGTTATTTCGTCAAAGTGATGAAGAAAATGCGACAGGCTTATGCTACAAATTTGCTCAGTGAGCCCTAAAAAGAAATTACGAGTTACGTTCTTAGCCTTCATAATCCCATACATAAAATCTCAGCAAGGAGCTAATAAGCTTGTGGATGTTAACAACTGCATATATACTTTTCACAGACAGAATGCAGATAAATCAAGAGAAGTCTGGCTATGTGAAGTAGAGATGTGCAGAGCGCGCATTCAGGCGATGGCTGAGAAGGACCCATTAGAAATAGCATCTTCAACAGGGGAACACTTTCACAGCGATGATATTAAAGTGAAATCTAGAATTGTCCTCGGTTCTATAAAAGCCAAAGCCTTGCCATCACAGAGACCCCGAGAATTGTAATTGCGACAGAATGCTTTCTCCAGAAGATGAAGAGTTGGTTGGACTGCCAGCAACAATTAATCATCTAGTATCCGTCGGTGGCGACAGCAGAGTAGTAGTGCTCCCCCTATTCCATCAGAAAAAAAAATTGGAACGGGAGTGCAAGTCACTTCAAAACAGGTTTACGAAGAGTGCAACAAGCGACTGATAACTTGAAAGTATACTTTATCCTTGTCAGGAAATGTCTTAAAGGCTGTGGCATATAATCTGCGAGTTTCAGTAAATTCTTTTTATATTGAGTGTTTTTAGTTTTCATTATCCCCAAATATAAAATGTTCTCATTTTTTGTTCTTTATTTTTCTTTCAAAATTAATAACTGTATACTTGTTATGAGTTGTCCTATTTATCTGATGTCCTAGATATCAATTGTCCTGGTATGACTTGTCAGATGAGTTTTCCGAGAATGAGGTCCGGGTATCAGTTACTCAGACTGTGAACACAGGCAATGAGTTCTCTATGAACACAAGCAGTAAGTTTTTCTTTATGGACAGTTTGACTCTATAAGCACAATGAGTGTTAATCGATGTACACAAGCAATGAGTTCGTTACTCATAAACACAGGCAGTAAGTTTGATACTTATGCACAAGTGGTGAGTTTGTAATGTTACTCATGAACACTGGCAATAGCTTCGTGATGTTTCCCACGACTGCTGGGAACATTGTTATTTCATCCATGAACGTGGGCAATGAATTTATTTAAAATGAGCCCTGTCAAATGCGTGTTAGGCTATCCGTGACCACAGACCGTGAGTAATTGTTACTATCAGCACAACGGTTATGATGCTGTTCATGATCACAAGGCACTGAGACATTCACACTACCCTTGAATAAGGGCAGTGTTTTGTGGATCTGGTCATAAGATAATTGGGAATTGCGATACTTCTTGAACAGTGCGTTGCGGAACTGTTCATGAACACAAGCAGAGTGTTTGGGTGCTTTCCATAATCAAGGCACGAGTTTCCAATGGTGTCCATCAAGACTGAGTATGTGGAATACGGAGTAACAGAATGAGGTTCAGATATCAGAGTTGGATGCAGTTGTTGGTGCCCATTAATTTAGTGAATGCGATGCTGTAATGAACGTCAGTGTTCGCCAAGCTATCCATGGCAATGAGGTGTTTGATCGTGTTTGCTATATAGCACCTGGAATGTTTAAAAGGTCATCAGGCAGCTAATGCATGTACCAGATTTTTTAAGTACAGTATGCTAAGGATAGGAGCTGTTGAGTCTTTCTGATAATGATTAGATCTATGATGTAATCATTTCCTCCCTAACAAGAACTCACATTGCACAACTTCGTTGCTTTAAAGTTCAGCAGCGGCTTTAACTTTTACCTGAATTCTTGAAAGATCCAAGGTATCTTTATAAGAACACGACTTTCATCATAGTATGAGGATTATCTTAATTCTGATTTTGGCGATTTTCAGAATAGTATATTTTCCGAGTGTTAATATACAAATTTTTGAGTGGTTTCTAATCACAGTGAAAAATTTAAACTTTAAACGGCGTCAGAAGCAGAATAGCGTTGCAAAGTATAAATGTTTGTTACACAGCCTTAATGCATAATTATGGTGTAAAATGTAGAAGATCATCTTACTCCAGATAGTTACAAGGTTTCAGTGGGTAATAACCTTTTTCTAGGGGCATTGGTTGGAGAAACGTTTTCAGTGGGTAATAACCTTTTTGTGGGGGCATTGGTTGGAGAAACGTTTTCAGTGGGTAATAACCTTTTTTGGGGGCATTGGTTGGAGAAACGTTTTCAGTGGGTAATAACCTTTTTTTAGGGGGGCATTGGTTGGAGAAACGTTTTCAGTGGGTAATAACCTTTTTTGGGCATTGGTTGGAGAAACGTTTTCAGTGGGTAATAACCTTTTTTTGGGCATTGGTTGGAGAAACGTTTTCAGTGGGTAATAACCTTTTTTTGGGGGGGCATTGGTTGGAGAAACGTAACTCATGGTTTTTATCCTTTAAAGTAAAAGATATCGTACCTATTTAAAGAAATATTAGAGTTAACGTTCCCTTTACGGAGTTGCCGAGTATTGCCGTAAGAACATTTTCTGCTGCCGCTGTTTTTCTGTTGCAGGGCGCAACTTGCTGCAGGAACCAGAATTCAAGAAAATGTGCAGACACGCGGCCGATTTGCTAACCTTTCAGTGTTTGGCTAATTTTTCTAGGGATCCAACATGTTGATAAGATAGGTGTACGCTTCTATTCATTTAATTTCTAAATTTTCCATGCTGCGCTTTTCATTAAAATCCTGATAGGTTTGTAAGTTAGGTTCCTCGGATATTCTGCGTTCGTTAACCTACCATTTGCATGTGCATTATAACTGGTTTTTTAATTAATAAATAATAGATCTTGAGTTTTAAGCTCTTGACTACTTCCTCGGTATTTTTATAGGGGAAAACAAAGTATGCGGAATCTGGTTTATTATCCATACAATTACAGATGTTGAAGGTAAAAATGACTTAATTTAGAAATATACCAGACTGATTAACATTATTCACGTGTGAGTGAATACACATGTGAAAGGCCTATACCAGATTTTAAGCAGTGTGGTTGGGGTATTTGTTGTGACGACTCAAATGCCCTTAGGTAATTTGTGGGGCAAAGAGCTGCAACTTGACTCCATACTAATGAATAAATGCATATTAATGAATAAATGTTCAGTACCAAGAGCGCCGTTAAATTAATTATGAGCAAAAAATTATGCAAATTACGTAATTTTACTACTTTAGAACAATGTGTAATTAGAAGGTAAAACTAAGTATCAAATGGTTTGTTTAATGGAGCTAGAACAAAGAAATTATTTCCATTCACTGGTATGAACATTTGATATTATGATGGTCAGCGACACTTCCATGCACAAAGGTCCTAAGCTACGTGGTTAAATATAGGATTTGAAGCAGGTGAAAAGAAATTTTAGTTATAGATTATAAAGAAAAAAATTCTGAATATTGAGGTTAAGGTACATAGTTAAATGTAGAATTTAACGCAGGTGAAAAGAGTTTTCATCTATAGATTATGAAAAAATTCTTGTTGAAATATTGCATGACTTTTTATTGGGGGCGAGGGTGGAGATCGTTTGGCAAACAAATCTGGTTGACCTCATAAAGCTTTGAGCTGCAAAGTTTCTTTTACCAAAAACATATAATGATTTGTTTTAACGATTTTCGTTTAATAGGTCATTTTGATTCTGAATAACCTCATGGACCCCAGCGCTTTGCATTTTGCCTAAATTTCATATTCCATTCAATTTAATACGTTACTAGTATAGGATAATGACCATTTATTTTCACAACTATCCATGAAAATCCCGTAGGGTGGTAGTGCCGTCAGTGCACCTCATGCAGTGCACTGTAGGATTACTTAAGGCTCTTTGCAGCGTCCCTTCGTCCCTTAGCTACAACCCTTTGCATTCCTTTTACTGTACCTACGTAAGTATTCTCTTATACCTTTCTTTCCATCCACTCCTATCAGCTGTTTCATATTGCAACTGCGAGGTTTTTCTCCGAATAACCTCATAGATCTCAGCGCTTGGCCTTAAGTGCTATATTCTATTCTTGGGCTTAAATGCTATATTCTATCCATGAAACCAATTGAAAGACTAATAATTCTCAGGACTGGTTGTTTAGGATAGTAACTGTTATGGATACTATTGGCTTAGTGAGTTTGAATTTGACACCGAATAGGAGATAATTGATCAAAGTAGTCGAAGTTGGTAATCAAAGACGTTTGGAGGATTTTAACATGACTGCCGTTAGATATGGAACGCTCCTTGTGGTTGTATCATATGAAATGCTCTGTGTTAATGAGTCTCTCTAATTGCTATCGTATTTGCTTATCACGGAAATGAAAATTGCAAACGCCTGAAGGAATTTGTAAAGTAGTGAATGAAGTGAAATACAGGTTATAAAAAACTTATTGGTATACATAGACCCCATATTTTACAAGTGAATCCTCCATACCGTTCTTAATAAACTGGTTGCTCTAGAACAGAATGGTTGTGGTTATTACCTTTCAATTACGTTTAGTAGATTGTAAAGAAACGGATCTCAACACTGGTACCAGGCACGTGGTAGAAAGTCAGAGGGAAGAGAGAGAATATGAAGGGAGGTAGAGAAAAATGAATGAAAGAGGTTGCAGCTAAGAGCCGAGGGGACGCTGCAAAAAATCTTAAGTAATTCCTACAGTCCACTTACGGGGGAATTGAGGAATTGCTTAATGCTTTTTGAATGGATATGAGCAATTCGCTTATCTATATTACCCTGCATGTTCCACCTCTGGAACAGGTTTTAAAATTGAACTTCTAGGATTTTTATATTGCAATTAATAGGAGTATATTTGATGTTGAATTTTCTCCTTGTTCTACCGTCCTCTCTTCGTGGGTAATAAAGTAATTAGGAAGTAATTTGAACTGAATACGACCAAGTAGAAGACCTCTGGGCATATGAGAGCCTTTTTTCTATAGCCTTCTATCATTTTCAGAAATGTTAACTCAGGTCCTACGAGAAAAGCATTTATTTTCCTTTTATATTACAATTTTGTTTTATTT
>NC_089787.1:10144644-10164202 GCF_040412425.1 Macrobrachium rosenbergii
ATCACTAGTAAGTCCATTAAAATAATTAGTGATATCTAAGTAATATCTAAATACCTGATGAATAATATGTGTGAGAAAAGTGATTCAATGTAAAAACGAAGCTTGACGCATTAGCAAAACAAGTTATTCTCTTCGGATTACGAGAACAATAGGCAGATGGGTATTGAAATAGTATCGAGTCTACTTTTTCTGTTCGATCTTGCAACGTAAAAGTCTTAAGCAAATTAAGCACCCACATAACGACCCAACGCCAGCTTCAGCTGCGTAATAATCGCGCTATAAAATCTCCATAAGGCGCCGTCAGGAGGATTTGCTTCTTCTCTGCCTGCGTCTGCTCTCTTTCCGAGTGAGGCGTCTCCTCATGTCTACGCTAAAGGAGACTCATTTTACTCATCTTTTCTGGGAAAGTTTCCGTTTCCAGTAGATTCGTTCTTAATAAAAAAAAACCAGTGATTACTGCAGTCACCCAGAATGCCGTAGTAGTAACTTTAAGGTCACCTGCATAATATTGTTTCTTCTATGGAAAATTCGTAGTGAATGATGAAACAGTGTTTAAGAAATTTCGTGAGATTTGTGACTCGGTCCTATTCGCCCTCAGTGTTAGACACGAAGTATACAAGTCAAGATAGGAATAGATATTCTTACATATCAATTTCTCTCTCTCTCTCTCTCTCTCTCTCTCTCTCTCTCTCTCTCTCTCTCTCTCTCTCTCTCTCTCTCCTCTATACAGTTTTTCTATGACCAGTCCGAGACCCAGATTGTTGATGTTTATCTCTTGTTTCTGGAGTTAAGTAATTTTCTTTATTTGAACTTCTTTTTTTTTTTGAAATGTGCCTTTTTGCTACCAGGCTATATTAATATTCAAGGTGTCGCCGAACATAAGCTTTTAATCTTACGGAAAAGTGATGATACGACAAACATCTATAAGTACACACACTATATATATATATATATATATATATATATATATATATATATATATATATATATATATATATATAATATATATATATATATATATATATATATATATATATATATATATATATATATATATATATATATATATATATATATATAATAGAGCTACTGCTCAAACCACACCTTCTGGGTAACGAGGGAAATCACATTGTATTTTCATGATTTATTGTGCCGACGTTTCACAACACTTCGGTTGCATTTTGAAAGCTGAAGAAATGTGAACACCATATTACTCGTAATACTGTAACTGTTAGAATATTTTGACAAAAAGTGTAGATGTATTACATTAACATCCCTGGTGAAATTAAAATATAACAAAATAGTGAAATTGCAAAAACCGCAATAGAATTCAAAGAGACAAGAGATTTAAGTAATAACGCAAAAAACGTAAAAAAAAAAAAAATGTAATGACGTAAAATAATCTTGACATCATTGGTTACGTCAGTATATTTAAAGTGAGACAAAATAAAAATAGTAAAAACCAGCAACAATAAAAAACAGCAAAGATCACAATAAACTTAATAGAGCTAAAAGAAGAAACATAAAAACACAAAAACACAACGAATTAAAACACCCACCCAGCTGGCTGCTTCAAAGAGAAACTAAACACAGAAGAACCTTAAGGGACAGAATCGAAAGACGAAGTGCAACGGGCCATTACGTAAAGTACAATTGGATGGAGGAATTCTGTGAGTTTAACAATAAAGTTTGATATTGTCGAGGGATAATGGTAACTTCCTTTCCGCATATAACGGCATTTATGTTTCAGAGAGAAAGGCCTTGCGTGGTTTAAATGGTAATTGAACGTTAAGGCTAACCAAATGTTTTATATTTCTAATTTTAAATGGCTCTAAAAGAAGCAAATTTTATTTAAAATTTCTGTTTCATTCAAGAAAGTTCTTAACGACAAAATAAAGCTTATGAAGCTCAGAAGGTGGACAAATTTAAATCAGCTATAAAAAAAAAATACTAAAGAATTGCGACCACATACCCTTTCACAACTGCCATCCAATTCCAACCTTTTCCACCTATTTTCCACTTATTCGCAGAACAGCATTCAAATGCAGATTAGCTTTTAGCAAGAGGCTACATTTCCACTTGAATTCCTCTAATCTCGTGGAATTTTCTCAACCGAAATTCCGGGCGCAAAACCGGACGAGAAATCACTGACCATTACTCTGTGGGAAAGGGAGGGTGGGGATGCCTCCTGTTCCGCATTCAGTCAGATATTTCATGGAATCGTTCTGCTTCTCTGCAGATCACGGGGAGGGATCTGAATAAATAATATTAACTTGCTGGCTGAAAAGCTTTTAGCACGTTACTGACTACTATTATCAAAATATTCACGAACTTATAAAAAAAATAAAAAGTAAGAATAAGGCAAATAAAGATAATGATAAGAATTTAAATTCTTTTACTAAAAAACAACAACACGGAACAATGCTACCACTGTTGTTAGCAATACTACGAATAAAAATAATTAAGAATAAACAAATTTAAGATAGGTTTCAAGTGAGATACTGAGGAACACTGTTACAAGAAATTTCATGTAATATTGCAACTCGAGACTATGTATGTTGTACTGTACATTGAAGATTTTAAATAAAAAATATATATCTTTCGCTACTATAGATATAAAAGGTGACTAGGATAAAAAAAATGTTGCGCTGCATGTAGTAGTGGTACCTTTTTCATAACATTTTCAGCTCCTTGGAAAGAGTTCTTGAATATCGTAGCCTCTGGTCAATGAAATCACTGGGCAAAAGAGGAGGGAAAACGGGAACAAATTGCCCTCTCTTCACATTTGAATTCCATTTTGATTTTTATGACTCAGCATTCGGAGCGGACTTCAAAGATCGTCGTAATGCCAATTCATCGCTCACCGTTTAGTCGCCAAGTCTTGTATCCGTTTTGTTTTGGTTTGCAAGTGGTTGTGTTTCTTTGAATTGTGCAGGCTGTCGCATATCAGGTGGAGTTTATTACAGGTATTACAAATGGTAGCATTCTCACACCAGCGCTTGCTGTGGAAATTACCAAATATTCATGGACATGTGATTGCTGTTCCATACTTCTGCTGATATTGTAAAAATAAAAGGATGAAGAGACCAAATCTTGGGGTTTCATTGCGCTTGGGTGCGGTTAAGATGAGAACGCCGGATGTAATGTTACAAGTGAGGTAAAAGTAAAACAGTAGGCTTTACAGGACTGAAAAAGACACAGAGCGTTTGTATCTAAAATCTAGATAACAAACGTATTAGAATCAGGTGTGAGAGTGGCAGAAGAAGAGGTCTGATAATAAGTACCTATGGTCAGGGAAGACAAACGATTGAGAACACAGGCCAGAGATTCTGAGATTCTGAATCTGTGCCTGGCTGGGCTTGAAGATCAACGAAAGGTTCTTGTGCCAAGAGATTAAGATGCCAAAGTAGGTGCCAGAATATATGAGAAGGGAAGAATTTGCTGGAAATATGTTTAGAATGAGCTTGATTGTTGAAAATTATTATTCTTATTATTATTCAAAAGATGAACCTTATTCATTTGGAACAAGTCCGTAGGGGCAATTGACTTTAAATTCAACCTTCCAAAGAATATTGTGTTCATTAGAAAGAAGAAACAGAAGATAATGGGGAATACAGAAGGAAGAGATCCCTTATTTAAGGAAAAAAATAAGTTAACAGGTAAATAAATAAATAAATAAATAAATAAAAATACAAGTAAATTATCAAAATACAAGGGTAGTAAAGCATGATTTCAAGAGAATACGAGTATAATCTCATGAGCATACTTGGGAAAGATAAAGTAGTCTGGAGAGGAGTTGTCTAGGTTTTTGTTTGTACGAAGTGTATTAGAGATCGAGTTAAGGGAAGTAAATGTGAAAGGAGTGTCTGAGAACATTTGTGAGGAAAGTCCGCAAATGCTGTAGTGTAGAAAATTAAGCATTTCTGTATATATATGAATGAGCGCCATATCACCAGAGGGTTGCGTGGCATTTGATGTAACTTACCGGATGTAATATACAGGGCAAATTTCTCAACGAGTTCTGGGAAAAATATAATATGCATTGAGATAATTTCCTTAGCAATAAACCATCAACATTTGAGTGATTTATACTACAAAATGACAACATGTAAAATATCTGCCATGTTTTATCAAAGCTGATGGACAGCTACAGGTCAAAACATAATCCTGCAGCTTCTTTGGTGTCAGTAACAATAAGTGAAATAGCTTAGCAAGGCTATTCACTGGTCGTTCTTTGTTTTGTAGATTTAAAATGACAGTTTGCCCCCCAAAAATGTGGCGAAAAACAGCAAAATCCGTATACTTTCCGAGATGAAAGGTGAAATAAGAAAACATTCATAAAACAAAGCGTTTAAACTATACTGTCCATCTAATGATTTTATAAATCAAGAAATAGTCAAGAAGAACTATCTTCCGAGCATAGCAAAATCCTTTCTCTGAGGCAACTATATTAATCCATTCCATCAACGACGATGGTTCAGTGGATTTAATATCTTTAAATATCACGAGAGTTTTTTTTTTATTTTAACAGTACCGGGGAAGAAAAATGCGAGAGAGGGAGAGATAAAGTACAGTTCAATCATCGACATTAAATAGGCATAAACGCCTGATATGAAGAACACCTTAATAATTAGGTATTATCTCGCGGCCTCCAACTGCTTCACTCATGAGTTTACTTATCATAATCAATTTTTGTTTTTTAGAATACAAGACAAAATTTATTACTAATACTGCAACTGATGATGAAATCATACATACAAGGAGATAGAAAATCATACTCCACTTAACATCCTTAGATTAGGACCAAAATAAATGTAAACAGCCAAATATTTAAGGCAAATTATACAACGTTTGCCATCCAGATGCTGTGTGTCCGACAATTGTTTACTGTGAGTTCCGACCAAGGTTCCCGAGCTATTTCTGGTCTGTCGATCGCCTGAATGTCTGATGCTGGAGAGAGCGCTTGGGTCCTTCCATACAACGGCGCTTTCAATGGTTAACACTTGGAGGTTCTGTGACTACCGGAAGGACGGTTTCAGCGTTTAATCATTAGTCTGTATCATTCATCAAGTTTAGCTCTCTCTCTCTCTCTCTCGCATACCCTTTCATGTAACGATACATCTGTGTTAGTTCACATTTCATTTTTTGTCTTTAACCAGCGTGGATTGCTTTTTTATGTCTGACATTTCGTCTGCTGGTTTTTTTGTGTTACCACTGTAACTCGTCTTGTTCACTGTGCACTCCGAAGACACATACAGAGATCTCCAGCACACAGTATTAACATTCTAATCTACAGTCCGACCTCTCTAAACCGGCTCTCTTGGGACCAGGCCATAGCCGGACCACCGAAAATCCCGGATGACAGAAATCACCCATAAAAAAACCTGTACGTAAACAGTCTTGCACGCTCATTCCACATAATATATTGCTGTTTTATCAAAAGTAGAACAAAGCTTATGAATAATCACTGACATTCGTTAGGTTTAGCTCCTTATGAAAATTCTGGCCTGCTCCTTAAGTATCTCCCCGGAAATGCTGACAACCTCGGTTCGTCGGAGCTTAAATAAACCACCTGAAAAGCGCATTTTCGAGTTCTGGTCTCCTGGCACCTTTCAGTGTTTCCCGACACTTCAAACATTCCTGGCTTTCGTGATCAGCAAAAAAAACTAAAAATCTGCTGCTTTTGTTTCTTTAAACCTGCGAGAGAGAGAGAGAGAGAGAGAGAGAGAGAGAGAGAGAGAGAGAGAGAGAGAGAGACTCTTAACCCCGCAAAGGTTGTTGCACCGCAAGATATCCATTTGCAAAATTCAAATAACAGTTGTAATAAGAATGATCATTTTAATGAAACTATTTTGCATACTGTATGCAGCTATATTTCTTGCATTATTGTCATATCGTTATCGTATTTTCATTTATGAACAAAGCGTTCAGGCGCCATTTCCATTCTGACCACGTTTACATTCTCGAAATCATCAGCTGATTGCGTTTACCGACATCATCACAGCCATTAGTCGCTAAATGAAACGCATTTCGGAGATTCATTTTTTCGTAAATGATTAAAGCTGGGTTTAAAAATGCAGCCTACTTGATTTAGGTGTCATTTCCCCAGTATCGGATGTTGCTTTTGCCTCTTCCAACCGTTTTGTGGCCTCTGCACATATTCGCTCCTTCAGCTACAACCACAACCGTAAACTTAGTGGCCTACTTTCATAACCCTTTCCTCTCCATTGCATGAAGGCTAAATAATATTTATTTTAATTTCATTTATGGATGTCCCCATTCAAAATTACCACATTTGTAACAGGTCGACAACTGTAATGCAATCCTGTGTTAGTTACTGTAACTGACATCGGCAGACGGTTGTTTCTCGATTCGATTGTTTATGTCAGAACTGGGTGTCGTTTATGCCAGTGTCTTACACGCAGCAGTAAGTGCTTGTTAATTATATGGTATAATAATGAATTCTTAGACAAGTCACAAGGGTAAGAGGCCTGATTTAATATATGAAGAGCCACATTTAACCTAATGAACTCTGGCTTCTAGGCCTATTTGTTAGTTAAAAGCTAACTCATATAATAGCCTGTGCATTATCAGTGGTATCTACCGAAACTGAGAGAGGCATAGAAAGCGTAGCGTAGAGTAATGTACTGAAAATACATATCGTGCTGAGCACGATGTTTATGATGGAATCATGAGTTTGGACGAAATTTTAATGCTGGCGTGATATATGAGTAGGCCTATATACGCAAATTACGGTTCTTTTTTTATGCTCTCTCTCTCTCTCTCTCTCTCTCTCTCTCTCTCTCTCTCTCTATATATATATATATATATATATATATATATATATATATATATATATATATATATCTGTGTGTGTGTGTGTGTGTGTATGTATATATATATATATATATATATATATATACAGTATATATGAGTGTGGATACTGTAAGAGTAATTTGCGTATCATCTCTTGATCTTTAAATAAATGTTTTATATTACTATATATAGAACGTATAAAAAAAAAAAACTGGAAATATCCGATCACTGGAATACGAGAAGCGTGAATGGAAGCCAGTAAAATGATTCACTTGAACATTGTTCCGAAAGAGACCTGTTCATTGTTGGAGATTGTTAACAGGTTAATTTCTCCTCTACTACTTAATATCCCCACCTCGTATTCTTTATCCGAGAGAGGAAGTCTGGATGTTCTTAAAATAAATGATCCGCCACTCAACCCCCTCGTCCTTCTCTAGTTCCCCCCTCTCTATCTCTCTTTATCTCTCTTCGTCCCCTCTTCCTCCACATCTCTCCTCAAGCTCCACCAAACTCCTGTTGACTTTTCCTGTCCTCTCCTAGATTCCCCTGACCATTTCGTTCTAAAGACGCTTCTCTCTCCTTCAGGAGGCGTCGAAACTTCGACTCTCTCACAAGGTCGCCTCCTTCACGTCCTGTGTCAGGAAGCAGTTCAGAGTTGGCGAGAGTCCTTCGAAGGGAGGAAGGAAGGTCCTCCATCCTCACTTGCTGCATTTTCTGCTTGTCTGAGATAAATAATCAAAAGTCTCTCATAGCGTTCAGTCTCTCCTTTAATTGTAGTTATCTTCGGACACTTATAGAGCATAAGGACAAAGTAATCGTCGTTCAGAATACAAGCTATTTTTTTACCTTTCAGTCATAGATTCTGATTGGTTTCATTAAATTCATGGTTTCATTAAATTTTATTGTTAGCTAAAACAGTGACTTCTTACTCGGTCGTATAATGGAAGACGTTTCTATTACTTGTCATTTTCCTATAATATTTTACGGAGTCAGTTCCCAGAGATGTATGGTGACAGCAGTATCAAATTGACCTTGCAATCTGTAAAACAAAACTTTTATTCGGCGAAATGGAGAATGTCATCCTTTGGTTCCTTGCACGAGATTTTACTTGGCATTCCAGTGCCACCTTTCTCACCAGGTTATGTGACAGCAAGGCTCAAGTCCAAGCGGGCAGTATATTTTTTTGTGCGTTGCACCTATTTTCAGGAGGAGACTCATAGTTTTGAATAAAGGGACTTTCTAGACATTTGTCTGTTTGAATGAACATTGCAGTAAAACGGACGGGAAAAAATGCAGTCCTGTTAACCTGTGTTTTAGTGAAGAACCTTCTTTGAACCAGTCACTCTAACTTCTGCTTCTCAGGAGGGAAATCTTATCAAAGGATCTACAATCATTATTATATGATTTGTGCCGGACGTGTATTTTGTCACGATGGGCCACAAAATTTGTAGAGGTGCCCAAATTCACAAACAAAAATTTAACGTGAAACCGGCCCTCTCTCCATCCTGCTGTGAAACACATCCAAACGTGATTGACGCATAGCTACATCAGAGGTCCGTAGTGCTGAGGATCCCTGGCATTTAATGAATACACGAGAAGACCTAATCTTATTTAGAAATATCATATATATTTATATGACAGTAAACGAAAACCAATTCTCGATATATCTATAACATTAAGAAGATTTCAGCTTGCGTTACCAAGAAATTAAATTTCATAAATATAAAATATTAAATCTGGATAATTGATGAGGCCTCAGAAGTGGGAGGAAGCAGATTATGACAGAAAGGAAGACATTTTATTTAGGCTTTTTTATCTTTCAATTTGTCCCTTTTATCTTTCAATGTGTCTCTATACTAAAAACTAAATCAGTAATAGTATTTACTTTGAGATTTAGACATTAGCCAAAAAAAAAAAACTTCAGACTTCATCTTGCTAGCATATGATGTCAGTGGGAGAAATTACTCAAGTCCATCAATGTGCCCTCCATTCTTTGCGCTTCTCTCTCAATCGCTTAAAGACTGCGGTATCACTCCGAGGGAGAAGTGGGATAACCTTCAGAAAAAGCGACTCTTTAAATTAATGTCTCCCTCTGTCTTTTTGTTTCTTGAGGAAACAGAAAAATCCTCGAATATGTTTTCCGACCAAGAGTCTAAGACAAATCTGTAATTTACAGTTTAGAAGCGGAAATTGACCTCGAATATTGTCTGTATTAAGTCTCCTATTAACTTGATTTTATTTATCTCTCTCTCTCTCTCTCTCTCTCTCTCTCTCTCTCTCTCTCTCTCTCTCTTCGAGAACGCGAAATAAAACTCCCTCTTACCATGAAAAATTAAAAGTACTCGATAGAATCACCACTTTTATATAAAGAAGAAAGCACAATACTCAAAACATTAAGTTACATTTTCTGAGAAGAAACATGATCTTCTTTCACGTCAGAGTTGGAATGATATGAAAGGCGGTCATCACCAAATCATGACCAAGGACCCAATCACAAGAGTGATTCCCTTGGAGAAATGGAAAAACCCATATGCCCCAGGAAGAGGGATGCATTTAGGCATACATCTCTTCGCTCTCAACAACGCTCTATAGCCTCAACTAGCGACTATCGCTGTGGAGGATGGTAATGATACGTATTCAGATATATTAGCCTCTTCCCCCTCTCTCCTTTCAGTGACTGTTGCGGTTGTCTATTGTAAATCAGCAAGAAGGTGAAATAGACACACAAGGCTCCCTAATATTGGACACTTCATCATTCTCTGATAACTTCGGTGAGAGACGCATACACAGACACTCGCTAACGCAGATAACTTTGTTACTATACCACAGTTTTGTGAAGAAAATATAGGTTAAGATAATGCAACTGGACATCTCACTCTGGCTGGAATTAAATCGTCGTCATATTCATGAAACTATGATGTGTGTGAAACTCGGAACAGACAGACAGCAAAGGAACTTGAAGACTCAGGGTCACGGTGGGGGGAGAAGGGAATCAGAAGGATGGACTCACATGCTGACGCACACTTCGGCCTATCTATTGCCATTTGAAATCGAAGCACATAATCATCAGGATTGTTTTTATTGTTATTCGTGAATGTGATCGTTTGTAAACATTCAGAGAATATTTTTCAAGGTATTTCCAGATATTATAGAATGTTTATTTATTCAGGACGTAGGGAAACAATGCTGTTGTGTAATGATTTGCTTTATGTTTAAGGGGTTTAACTGAATATGAACGTGTTATTATTTAAGAAAACTTCTTTTGTTAGGTTAAAGGGAGTGTTTTTTATGAGGAAATTACAAAGTAATATGCAATAGATAGACCGAAGTGTGTGTTACTCCTTTACTAAATACGTGAGGTGTTGTGGGAAAGCTTATCCGGAAATCAGGTCATTTGACAAACTAGCGAGTGCTCAAGCGGCCGACGTTTTTGCATTCCTTTGTTCAACTTTATTTACAGACATATCCACACGAAAAGCAGAGACTATTCTTTGAACTCCAAATTCATCTCTCTCTCTCTCTCTCTCTCTCTCTCTCTCTCTCTCTCTCTCTCTCTCTCTCTCTGTTGTCCAGCCTCTTTCATGGGCCTGTGCCAAGTAGTAGAGGTGGTAAAACAATTGTCATATTATGAGATTGATTAATTGTGGGCTATATGAGTGCCTGCATCAGGACTGAGGGATCGTGCACAATCATTCCTTCATGACCTATTGTGCCTCCTTTTACTCTCACAGTAAAGCTCGTCCCGGTGTCCTTTCGACTGTAGCATGTCGCAGCCGTAAACTAGAAAGACTTCGCCTTCATTTCAGAACCTGTTTTCCTCACTTTAACCGCGGTGCTAGGAAGAAAATGAAAGAACTCCATCGTTAATCTGAAGAGGTTGCTTGTTTTCACGCAGGGAAGGGTCGAGGGGAAAGTGAACGAAATTTCTGTGATTTGAGAGACTCCGGCATTTGCTTTTATTGTCCATTGGCTTTGTTATGGTGGATAATCCTCAATTCGTTGTTGTTTGGGCTATTTGGTGGTCGGAGGGGCTATTCACGCTGAGTCAGGTGCAATAAACGGAACTTGGACTGCTGCAAGGCACCATAATATCGGTTTACTTGAATAATTCTTGTCCGCTGCGAAAGTCTTACATTATCAGGTCTTCCGTCTCGCATCTTGGTAAATCCCCGAAGATCGATCTCTGGTGGCAGACACTGGCCGTCTTTAGATGAGTTACCGCTGTCCATAACTCATTCTGAAAACGTCATTCTCTCTCTCTCTCTCTCTCTCTCTCTCTCTCTCTCTCTCTCTCTCTCTCTCTCTCTCTCTCCCCGCAAGGTTCTTTTGTTCCCATTCACAGGGTTATCATAACTTTTCAGTTGATGCCTCTGTAGTTTCTTTGGAAGTCCAGGCGCAGTATCTCTCAATCGCATGGTGAACCCTTTATTCATTTATTTGTTTTCATTTTTAAAGTGAGAAATTTCTGAATCAGTCATAACTCATCCAACAGACAAGCAACTTTAGCGCTCAATTAGAGTAGCAGTGCTCTCCTGTGTTAAAACTAGTAGAGGCAAGATGGCACTGTGAATCATATTTGTTTAATATTTCTACCTTTGCTAATAATCCACAAATCATTTTCTACGTTTTGAAAAACCATAATGTATCATTCAATTCAAGTCAATAGTTTTCGGAACGTGTTTTGTTATTCCCTGTTGATCGTTAATATATTATGTAAGGAGAATGGAGATGTTTTCTCAACTTCTCAGTGAGATGCAGAGTTCAAAAAAATGTCGATTTTATGTTTTTGTTTTATATTTGGACAGTTCCCCGAATTATGTAGCGGTCACTGTGGAACTGACTAAACTTTAATTTGGAGATTTCCAAAACCGGATGTCCTGATAAACTCATTTAGGAAACATATGATTTTTTTGGTCATAAATAATGCGTTCATTTGAAGGCCTTAAATCAAAGGTTCGTCTCTCTAAACCACTTCAGAAACAAAACATTTTGCCAATACTTTATAGTTTCCATTGTTTCCATTGATTAAACGATATAAAGAGCCAGACTGATCATTAATCTTTCCTGGATAGAAAGACCTTTACTCTTTCATCTTTAGCACAACCCCCATCACCTCAGTCCTCAACTTTCCATCTATCAAAGCCAAAGCTTATTACTAAGGTTTCTCAGTTATTAATCTTCTGAATGAAGCCTTTCAGTCATTCATCTTTTACCTGTTTTGGAATGATCTGTATATTTTCTTTCTAGACTCTGAGCCTAGACTAGCCTCATCCGTCGTATTCTAATTTCTTTAAATACATTTCTCATATCTTGCTTTTATATTAGGGCTATTATAAAAGTGATGAGGTTTGCATGAAACTTCCGTGAGAACTCACCATGGTTAGACCTGAGGAGTCTTCTAAATAATGACAGACTTCGCAAGTTTTTTATTTCCTTTCTCTGAATTTTAAGAATTAAGGAATACAGCTCGAAATGTGAAATAATGTATTTATTTATTCGATGGTTAATGCATTATCATGGCTTTAAGCGTAGATGACTTGAATTGTTTGTTGTCAATACAATGTACATTGATAAACCAATCCTCGATCCACTTTTTTAAGGTGACTGAAAAATTATTAACATAAAATGGAATTTGCAGACGGATATTGGTTCTTCGTGAAACGGATAATTAGAAAATCTTTCTCGTTAGACGATTAAAATGAACCTTAATGTGAAAAAAATAACACTATCACATTATGAGGTTCCTTATTGTATGTATGAATTCACAGATCACTGAAATAATCCTAATTGTAAATAAAAGTTCTTTCTTTGTGAATGCTCAGTAGATTTATGTAAATAAAGAGAACGAGGTTAAAGGAATCAGTTCCATCCCCTCTAAAAGTATCTGGAGGTCAGTCGTTCCCTAATTTAGGAACCTCTTGGACACGAAACACAATACATTGACTTTCCGCGACTGAGGCTGAAATAAGGGAGTAGCAAGAACACGGCTTCTTCCTTGTAGGAAGCAGTTTATTTAACATTTTGTATTATTTATTTAACGAATGTGATTGGTCTCATAAATGTATATATGTGTGATTTTCCAGTTGATGCGCTGAAGGTCATCACAACAAATTGCATGCAAATATTACTACAAGTCACTTTTTTTTTTTTTTTTTTTTTGTCGTAAGAAACAATAAATGCGGAAACACTAGTACCGTTTTCCTTCCACTTTCTTGCTTTAGGTGAACCATCATCGTTTTAATAGTTAAAATCAACATCCTGTTGAATTAATCGAAGGAGTCAGTCATACGCGCCTGTGTTACGGAAATATTAATCGCTCTCTCCCTCCCGCTGGTTGCAGACCATAAAAAGTCAATGCAGCTTCCACCTGCATTCCTTATAAAGTAACAGCAGCTCATCAGTTTTTCACAGAAACATAGATATGTAAATCACAACCCCTTAACCACATCACACCACCCGGCTCCTCCACGCTTTTCTTTGCGTTCATTTTGCGTCATTGAAGACTTGTTTTATTGTTCAAATGATGCCTTGTGGTTCACTTATTAATATTATTGGTCACACCCTGATTATTTCATTGTCTGATACAGTGGGAGCTTTGAACATTTCTTCATTAATCAGAAAATTCCTGGCTCTTTCCGCAGTGCTTTTGTAATCATACTTTTGTATGATGTGCTCTAGTTGAAATCTTAACAGGCTGCTTAAATTCTTAAATGTACATTATTTAATACATGTTTAACACAGTTATCGAACTTATAAGACTTTACTGAAGGAAACTGACAATGGATTTTCTGAAGGGCTCAATACGGGATGGATTACTCTCCCGAATTGGACTATTCGGAGACTGTCTAGTCCCTCCATTGGCATGATTTGGAATTCTCATCCTATTTTCTTGTTCCTTTACTCATTTCTTAATATTTCTTGTGCCCCAATGAAATTGGCCGAAAAGTGGGGTTCGTATTCACCACTGTAGCAAATCCTTGGACATTTAAAGGGAACTGAGCAGGTGTAAATTGCGAAAGTCATGTGGAAAAAGGATAGAAAGTATCCTTTTTATTTTGTCCGCCAATGGCTGTCATCAAATGATAATGAGACCAAGTCTCAACTATAGCGCCAAAACTGTTTCATGGGCGGTCTCATGGATGAGAGTATACACAATGTAAACCAGCTGTCCAGCCGGTGCATAAAAACATGGAAGAAAACATTTTCTCTCAAAATGATTCCGTTCCCACCTTCATTCATGCTGAAGCGCCCGATATTGTTCGGGGAGGAGGTCCCCAGTGCCATTCATCATGTCACATCTCCGCCACCATCAAAGCTGGCGAGGTGAGAACTTGAAAAGCGTCCTCCACCCTCACACCATGGGGCGTGCAGGAAAGGCTCCCGTGACGTGTTCCAAGAAGACCATGGAAAGAAACAAGAGCAAATATTAAGATTCTATCACGTGCCACATAGTTTACGAAGTCGTGGAGAAAAAGCTGAATAGACACGTGGAATAACTTCATGAACACCCGAAGAAGAAAGGATGCAGCTGCGAAGGTCATATGGAGGCCACCGCCCGGAACGAGGCCTGATATCCAGGTCAGAGGTCAGGAGGAGAAGTAAGACATTGACATCATATGTATGTATACGATCTGTTCTTTTCTATTATTTCGTTCCATAAGAACTCTCTGCACCACTGAGGCCCCTCTGTGAAAATGATATATATATATATATATATATATATTTTTATATATATATATATATATATATATATATATATATAAAACAAAAGGAGGAAAGATAGAGTTGTTGACTACTAATATATATATATATATATATATATATATATATATATATATATATATATATATATATATATATATATATATATATATATATATATATATATATATATATATTATATATATATATATATATATATATATATATATATATATATATATATACATATATATACATATATATATATATATATATATATATATATATATACATATATATATACATATATATATATATACATATATATATATATATATATATATATACCATATATATATATATATACATATATATATATACATATATATATATACATATATATATATATACATATATATATACATATATATATACATATATATATACATATATATATATATATATATATATATATATATATATATATACATATATATATATATATATATACATATATATATATACATATATATATATATATATACATATATATATATATATACATATATATATACATATATATGTATACATATATATATACATATATATATATATATCATATATATATATATATATATATATATATATATATATATATATATATACACATGTGCATAGATCTTGCACACCACTCCTTATCTTCTTCATCTACATTGATTTATTCCCTTAGTATTACGGTGTGGGTAAAGTTGAGTGAATGCAAGAGCCCTTTTCTATTATCAGTATATATTGCAAATAAATACCCTGCGTTATTTTGTGAGTTTTTCTGTATTATTTTGTCATGTTATCAATCGTTAGTTCGGAACTGATTTCTTAAGGAAGTATTGGAACGAATCTGACGATGCGAGTCCGAATCGTAAGAGAGAGAGAGAGAGAGAGAGAGAGAGAGAGAGAGAGAGAGAGAGAGAGAGAGAGAGAGAGAGAGAGAGAGAGAGATGGGGGCTACTAAATAAGTGTCATTTCTATTCTGTCTTTGTATTGCATATAAAAGAAATCCCTCTTATATGATTTATTGACTTGCTTAATCTAGTAATTATTAGATAACACCTGTTGAATTACGGCTACTGTAATCATTGAAAATAATAACGTACCATATGGGCTATGCCACTAACTGTCAGTAAACAAATTATGAAAATCCGGAACCGGCTCGAGCAGTGAGAGTGCAGAATTCTCGAAAGATCGATGTCACCAACAGATTTTGGGAGCTGAAAAAGTTATCTGTATTACATTACGTATTGTTAAGAGAAGAAGCGATATAATTTTTTAGTAAAATGATTCATCAATGAGGAGTGAAGTATTTCTTTATTCCCATGTCGAGTCATTTTTGCACTTAGAAGATCATCAAACATAAAGAGATTATTGTAATGAAATATATCCAGAGGATAAAACTAAGAAACATGACGATCAAAAAGATAACGAGATTTGAATAAAATGAAATTCTTTCTTATCAAGCTACATGAAACGAGTGGGTGGAGATATTTAAAAAGTAAAGAATAAATAAAAAAAGCTGAGTTTTTGAAAATTCCAGTGCTATCTCTTTATTGAGTTCTGCGAAACGCTTCCTCGAAAAGCACCAAGAGAATGCAGTACTAAATGAGATTAAGAAATAAAATCATTTTCGTTTCACGGAAAACCATTTCTACTTAACTTCGAACAAAGCCTTTCCCGAGTTCAGTGCTGCTCACGTTTCCTCTTTCTCTGATTCTGCTACAAAAGACAAATTGCAAAGAAAGATTCAGCTGAATTAGTCCAAGAAGCTCAGTTTCCGAGATAAGAACGATTTGCAACACGTGGCTGGAGATCAAAAGGATAAGTTTAGATTTCCAGGTTTTATCAGCGCTTAGAATGATGCAGTTTATGCTGTTTTGCCTTCATGGGGAAAATGTACATTGCACTGTTTATAGTATATATAAAAAACACGTGAACTTTTTTTTATAGTTTCCTCTTCATAAAGGTAATAGAACCTTCATGGTAGTTCCTTCTTTCAAATGCGCATCTTTTTGATGCGTTGACAAATAACAAAAGGAAATACTACTGAAAATCCCTTTATGGATATCTAGCCATATTTTACTTAGATACAGAGAACTTATTTGCAAAAGCGGTAATAACTGCGTCCGGTTCTTCCGTCCTACCTTCTCCAGAACATTGCCCTGTAACAAACCTTTTATACGAGTGCCTTCTGTCCTATATCAGCAATAACTTTATGCTCGACGTCATCCTTTGCAGCAGGATGGAATTCTGATCACACTGCATAATAAATATTATGCCCAGTGGCATCGACTGCTGTAAAATCCTAGAGCTCATTAATCTTCCTCTCTGCATTTACTTCCCTTTATCTATACACGATTTTTAAAGATTAAATCTGCTGGTCACTGATATACACATGAGGTGGAGTGGTCAGTAACACTATACATTGTGCAACTGAATTTTCTGAATGTTTTATATTTATAAAATATCAAACCATAAGTATATTAGTTGCAAGATTTCCTTTGCGAGACAATAATGACTGTGAATTAATAGCCAATTCTTTCAGTAAATATTTATTGATATATATCAAGTGAAATGCGTCAGATGCTACAACCTAAACATTAACAATATTCATTTGGATGAAGAAAATGCTTCAATTACTACGTAAGCTGGTACGTAGACTTCCAGAGTCACAAATCAGAAGACACCATACATCTAGTCAACCACATCAACAAGCTATGAAAATGATGCCCCGAAAACCTGTGAAACTCTGAGTCCTTTGACAAGATCTTCGTCATAAGCCCATCAACATCCTTTGAGAGTTTGAGAGGTTCCCTGTTGATGGAGCGTCATTTTGAAAGGCGATTATCCTCAAAGGGGACCTAATGAACTTCTTGGACCTACGTTATTTCGAAGTACTACTGAGGCAGAGAGCGATGTGGAAAGACGCGTGCAAAGAAATATAGGGTTTGTTGTTAGAGAAACAAGGGAGATGGAGGACTGAGCAACCGATACACCTAGAGGGCTAGACCAAAGTTATGTGAAGATGAACAACAACATAAATTGGAGGATCTCAACCTGTTCTTTAACAGCGTTGTAGTAGTAGTAGTAAAGACGCAGTAATGAAAAGACTTCATCTATTGATACAACTACCAATTAAAGTTGGCGTCACTCCCGTCGAAACGAATATAACTGCTAGAAAGAAATGATGCAGTGATCCAACATTCGCTTTCCATTCCCCTGACCGAGCATCAAGGATTCTTGCGGTGACAATTGGATGAAGATTTGAATGAGATGTTGTAGCTGCATTCTCTGCTGTGATGATAACCGGTTCAAAGTAACGGCAATTAATTAAACCTGCATTCAGTGCAATGAGGTGAAAATTGTTCTACAATTGAGGAAAGGAACTTTTTCTTAGTGCCACAATTCCTTGAAATTACTCACTGTTAATTCGGGTTCATGATAATTCCCCTCCCACCTCGCCCTCTCTTGGATCTCAAGTTGCTGAAGGGGAGGGGATTAGTGGCCGGCGTTTATCTCGAAATGAGAAAGGACGCAAATGAGATATTGGAAATGATAGAATAAAGTGATTTCAGTCTTGAAAGAAAATAAAACTATATAAGAGGGGAAAACGTTTAAATAGAAAGCCACATTTTCTTGAACCATTGATTCACGTGGTCTCCTTATCTCCTCTCGATTCCTATTTTAGGCGGCTGATTGATGAGGTGACTGGATTTCATTAATGAACATACATGTCTTGTCCGTCATCCTGCCTGCGTATCAAAATAAAGTTCTTAAGAGAAAGGTAATAGAGAAAATATATAAATATAAATTTTTCAATTATAATTCTATGAAAACAATGCCTTGATCCTTTAAATGCTTTCAGATACCCTTACCAGAGTGTCATACTACCAACTGAATCGAAAACAAATAGATAAAGAGATGGATATTACCTTACTTTCAAGAACGCAAAGAATCTGTCAGCGTTCTGTGGAATAAGAAGTTTTCATGATCATTTATCGGATGGAGATTGGAAACTCCCCCACGAGAGCAGTATTCATGACATGTTTTAAGAAAACATAATAGTTCAGTCTGAATATATATATATATATATATATATATATATATATATATATATATATATATATATATATATATATATATATATACACACATATAGACAGATAGATAGATAGACATGTAACAGGAAATATGTGTATGGAGAGCGTACATGTTTTTCGACGACACTTAGCAGTTATTTAAAAGTCATTTGAGCGTCATTTCCATTAATCAGGTGCTGACGATTGCTGACATTCGAGAGACCGTAAAAGGCATCATGGGAAAGAGAGCGGTCTTGCGACGAGTGTGCAGTGAGTTGATGGCAGTGATTTAAGAAAAGCTTAGTCAATACCAGCGATTAGAGAAATGCTTTGATGACATTTCTGGCCCGTGAGAAGCTGTATCCTTCGAACAACATTTGACGGTGATTAGAAAACGCTTAGATAACATCACTGACCCGCAATCTTCAGGGTAAACCACCGGCGATTAGTGAGCGGTTGGATCGAGGGTGACTGGGGAAGTATACCTGTATGAAGTAAGAATATGTATATTGAATGACGAAACTGTGTCGTCTCTCAAAATATGACGTGTTTGTGTTGTCATGTACTTTTAATCGTGCTTAAAAGAGAGAGAGAGAGAGAGAGAGAGGTGGAGAGAGGGGAAGAGAGAGGTTAAGGCACGAGAATACGGCGAACACTCATAGTGCTGTTCTCTCTCAAAACTGGGAGTTCAGTGCATTCTCGCAACATCTAGGCTCCAGCAAAAGCAGGCTCCGAAGCAGCTGTCTTGGGTGGAAAAGTGTAAAACCTTAAGTGATAATATATAAATGAAACTTTATTTTATTCTTCATTTGCCCATCATTCCTTCTATGTGAAAGCGACCTTAATGAATTCCAAATAAGACTTAGAAGAGAACCAACAAGCCACTTGACTATTGCTACCTTAGTATGTTAACT
>NC_089787.1:10167202-10227202 GCF_040412425.1 Macrobrachium rosenbergii
CTCTCTCTCTCTCTCTCTCTCTCTATACACATATATTTTCCTAATAAATTAGATATTCTTAGCCTTCTCTCTCTCTCTACTTACATCTACACATCTTTTGCCCTATTAAATTGAATGTTTAGCCCTCCCCTCCTCTCTCTCTCTCTCTCTCTCTCTCTCTCTCTCTCTCTCTGTCTTTACATCCCTACACATCTTTTGTGCCTATTAAATTGAATGTTTAGCCCCCCCTCTCTCTCTCTCTCTCTCTCTCTCTCTCTCTCTCTCTCTCTCTCTCTCTCTCTCTCTCTCTCTGCATCTTTTGCCCCATTAAATTAGATATTCTTATTTCTCTCTCTCTCTCTCTCTCTCTCTCTCTCTCTCTCTCTCTCTCTCTCTCTCTCTCTCTCTCTCTCTTTTCTCTACTTACATGTACTATGTATTTCAGGTAGTTTAGTCTCGTAGTCTTTTTGCAATATCTTTCAAATTAATTGAGGATCAGTGTGATGCTTTGCAACAATGTGTTTCACACCCTCCCTAATTTTTGTAATAAATTCAATTTCAAACTCAGCTTTTCAGGCACTTTACTCTTGAATTTGATGAGAGCCTTCAAATTAATTACGTTTGACATACAATGAGCTTGGGTACTACTGAATTTCTCCCTACTCTTCCTTGATGTCATTACACCATTACATGGCGTATGTTATTTCTTCATGAATGCAATTGTTTTTATCTTGTCGGTTGGTTTCTTAAATTTCTCCCCATGATGGAAGGGAGAAATTCGGTTTCCTTCACCGTGTTGATGTTTGGCTTTTTTTCTAGAATACTTAGTGCCTCGAGAAACCGAAGGCGTCGCGGTCCGTTGCCTGGTCTGTGATTTTAGCGCTCTTTACAAGTTCTTCTCTTTCGGTCCTTCTTTGATGTTTTTGCTTGTAGTGATTAAAAATAGCCCTTTCTTGGAGGTGACAGGAGAGAAGCTTAGAAGTTTGAAATTGGTCATCCCGATACAAGAGTGGTGGCATCTTTCCACCAGGGCATGTAAACTCGTAGATGACACTGCTGCTCTTCAAAGACGTTTCTGGGAGGCGCAGGGTTGTTTTGAAGGAATAATTCCTTGTTTTTCATGTTTTTACAGTATATTATCAGGTTAATTTTGTCATCTGCAGTAAGGGTTACATTTCCATTTATTATTTTTCTGAGGGCCTTCTCATCTTCTACATATTTTTGGTGAGTGTAGTTCCTGTAATATAGTTTTATCTTTAGCACTGACGCTGAAATACTGAATATCTGTCATTGGGATCCCCCTGCACACGCCGCATAATATTGCCGCTGAAGCATACTGAGGTGGTTGGAGTCAACTGCTTTGCACTGGGACATTAATTGCCGAGAGTTACCAAGAGAGAGAGAGAGAGAGAGAGAGAGAGAAAGAGAATAAGAGAAACTCAATGGCCGACATTAATAACAATGGCAGAATATATTACAACTGTTTTATGAATAATATTCACATTTTTTTTTATTTTCAGAATCTCTACCTTGCATCGGCTTGGTGAGTGTTAAAACATTATTATTTTTGTTTTTATTTTTTATTTTTTCTTAATACAATGAGCTTTTATCCTGTTTATTGCTAAGCATTTTAATTTTCCTCTTTTCTCTGTGTATGGCTTTTTATTCACTTTAACTTTTCACAAAATCATAGTTTTTTTATTGATTCTGTCCGTCTTGTTTACTTTTATTATTATTTGGAAGTTTCATTTAATTTTCTCTTTTTCTCTACTGATTTACCGGAAAACTTGACAAACCCGTTAACGGCCATAAAGGAGATATTTATTAAACTGAAAAAATCTTTCCTTCATTCTGGAACCAATCATTTTTCATCGTTTTTCACTCATCTTCACGCATCACTCACTAGTATGTAGTTACAATAGGCTTTGCTTCAGTTCATCATAGAAGCATTCATTATTCATCAGTTTTCATTTTCACGACATTGTCGCCTATCCAGAAAAAACTTCAGTTTTATCTCTGGCAGAAGAATGCCGAAGGATGGTTCGAAAGTCAAGCAATTGAAAAACTTTCACCTCATCCAATTTGGGAAGTTGCTCCCCACCCACCCCTCCACTTTACAAATGAAAAGTTATTATTCTATTCAATTTTATTTCTGCAAGGTCATCTACAAAAGCCAGGGATCACTTTTGATAGAATCAGTACCTGGCATTTCAGACTTTGAAAACTAGGACCCATTTTCTGTAAAACGTTTTACAGCACGATTGACTCGTATTGAGTGTATGTGTGTGTGTATTTATTATCCATACATAGACATATATATGTGTATGCATGTGTGTATAAAAAATGCTATTTTGCCTCGACGCTGCATAGTATTATTGTTTTAATTTAGTTTAATAGATCAAATATGCGCCTAGAAATTACACGTTTTAAATAAGTATATTTTTCCTATTGAATTCATATTAATGTAGAATATATATATATATATATATATATATATATATATATATATATATATATATATATATATATATATATATATATATATATATATATATATATATATTATATATATATATATATATATATATATAATATATATATATATATATATATATATATATATATATATATATATATATTATATATATATATATATATATATATATATATATATATATTATATATATATATATATATATATATATATATATATATATATATATATATATATATATATATATATATATATATATATATATATATTATATATATATATATATATATATATATATATATATATATATATATATATATATATATATATATTATATATATATATATATATATATATATATATATATATATTATATATATATATATTATATATATATATTATATATATATTATATATATATATATATATATATATATATATATTATATATATATATATATATATATATATATATATATATATATATATATATATATATATATATATTATATATATATATATATATATATATTATATATATATATATATATATATATATATATATATATATAATATATATATATATAATATATATATATATATATATATATATATATATATATTATATATATATATGTATATATTATATATATATATATTATATATATATATATATTATATATATATATATATATATATATATATATATATATATATATATATATTATGTATATATATATTATGTATATGTATATATATATATATATGTATATATATATATATATATATATATATATATATATATGTAAAGGCCATTTCTGAGCCTATACTTGATTTTAAGTCTCTGTTTTATGAACAGAGGTTTGATCTCCTTATCCCGAGACATTGTGTGATAGCAGGTAACGTGAGCCGGCATCACAAGTTATATCTTTTCCTAACTAAAATCTAAGGACTACTGGAATGAGATACTAAGTACAAAACTAAAATCCTTTATTGACAAAAATCAACGAAAAATAACTTCTTAAAAATTACGAAGAATGAAATCCAATGTTTCAACACTACCAGAAAATCTTCTAAGGAAAAATGCTCCAAAATCATAAACACTCAAATACCTTAAGGGAATACAGAAAATAACTCATCTGTCAAATCATGAACAGGTCAATCAATAAAAAAACAGGTCATCTCAAATGTCATACCACTCTCATCCTTGTAGGAGGGAAGAGGAAAAAGGAATAGGAATGGAGTGGAACAGAAATACCTGTGAAAGAACAAACGTCACATTAAAAATCATAAAATGTAAAAAATTGCAGAAACACACATTTCACTGTCACAGGAGATACCGTGTGTTCACAGTTGTGAAAAACAAAGTCTAAAAACGTATATGAATTCTTACTCACTCCAAGTCCTCTGGGACAGTCTCCATGTGAAAAATCACTCACATCTTCAGACACACATGAATCAGATCTCACAAGTCCGATTCGAACAACGGTTCCTCCCATTATATTCATTATGTAACGCACGAACGAACGTACTTTTTGTATGACATCATTCGAGGTCAAAGTTCAGCAAAACACGCCTCTGTATTTCAAGGCGTCACTATCGACATGCATCCTTCAAACCGGATTTTGTAACTGGTTCGGCTTCTAGAACGTTCTTTGCTGAAAACGCATTTGCCAGCTCGCGTGTCCGGTCACCAAGGTGGTTTCTTCGACCCTTGTGGTATGCGAACGGTTTAGCACTTTTCTTATATGCTGTGTATAGTCAAAATGGACCCTGCGAATAGCTGACCCAACTTTTCAAAGGTCACCTTCGCGAGCACCCACAGATTGCTCGGTCCACGCACCTGAGGAGTGGACCCCACCTCAAAATGTCTAGGTGCAAAACTCATATATATCTTATAACACAGATATTATAGCACAACCAGTTCATTCAAGAAACGCATTAATCTAGACGATTTCACTCCTGGTACTGCCTCACACTGAAAGGCCTGCGACTGCGCACGCCAACGGTGATCCAACCAAGATGAAAGGCTTGTGACTGCACCAGTCCAAGCTGAATGTATTCTTGCGTCTCCCAGCGATCCGACGAAAATGAATGGCTCGCAAATCCTTTTTGCGCCAACCCAGCGTCTCCTCGAAAGTACAGCAACATGAAGACATCCTGCCCGACATCTCTGTCAACGTTACTTCTGCATATATATATATATATATATATATATATATATATATATATATATATATATATATATATATATATATATATATATAAAGAAAAATCCATGAAGGAAAAGAGAAACAGTGGAGTGCTATGAGGCCTTTTGTCTTGTCGACCTTTACTTAGCAGACTGAAGAAATATAAAAATAAATTTACAAAGAAAACTCATGTAAATGACAGATCGGGATTACAAAGGAAAAAATATGTACCTAGAATCCAACACAATTGAAGAATTAGTAGAGCTGCCAAAACAGGGGTAAATATTCAAGAGGTTTTACAAAGGATTGGGATCAACCATTCAGAAGCAGGGACAGGACAATTGGAGGTTTTTAGAAGGAGGTGACTGACCACCAAAAAATGTTATTAAAATACAACTCAATAATTTTCTTTTTTTCTTTGCAAACAATAAAAATTTTTGCAGGATGAACATTTTTACAAATAAAAAATTATATTTAACATATGAATACAGAGAAAATATATTTAAGGTAACTAATTTGTAATGAAGTCAGTGATTTTATCTTTTAGGTCATTCTTGAACATTTTTCCAGTACATTGGTCCAAATAATACATGCCAGGACTAAGGTGAAAATTACAGCTGGAAGTAAGCTGTACAAGAGCGGATTCAAAAGATTTCTTGAAGAGAAATCTTTCGATCTAACAATCACTGAATTTTCAGTCAATTTATCCTGCAGAGAGTTTTCATTTAAATGAATGAATATAGCAGTGGATGTTTGTCAGTTTTGACTGAATACTTATGTTGCTTTACACGTACAGTCAGCTTCACGGGAGTTGAGACGAGTTGGAGAAATATGGTAACTCTCTGAAGTAGTAGCAGTTCCTGGATATGCAGTTTATGAATCCTTGCGCATGGACGTTTTGTAAGGAAAGCGCTGATTGATAAACTCTTCTCTGATTTCTACATATTAGTTTCGTTGATTTTATGAGATATAGCTACCAAAATACGTAATTAACATGATTACTGAACAAATTCTCTCATTCTGCTTGTAAAATGAAAAATCACGGCTCGGTGAATAACATCCTGGAATTCGTTGTAATGAATTTGTAAAGTAATGTGTGTGTGTGTGTGTGTGTGTGGTGTGTGAAGGGATAAAAGTTCTCTCATTTCGCTCGTTACAGCATATTCTAAACGTATAAATGATAGGATTTTGACTGTCATTCCAGTCCTTAGGGCGAAATCGGCTACGCGTTTGCGAGTCGGATAGACCGTCTTTGCGAAGGGTTTGTCCGCTATCATGGCGAGGTTATTAGAGGTTGTTATCTAGAAACATAACCGTAATGAGCCAAACTCTAGTGTATCTGATAATAATGATAATAGTACTATTACTACTACTACTACTCTACTACTACTACTACTACTACTACTACTACTACTACTACTAGCCGACTACTACTACCACTAGCCGACTTCAAATTGTCATTGGGCAGCATTTCACCAGAAAATACAATTTGTCTGTTTGTTACAAATAAAAAAAAATAAAAACAAATATTTTTGAATGAATGCCTAGGAAAAATCATAACCGAAATACTAAAAGGTGATATTTAAAATGTGATTAAGATATTCGAGTGTATGATTATAACCAATGGTAACTGTGTCTGCGATGTTTGTTTCTTCCTTTCTAGGTGAGGGGGTATTGTTTAACTACGGAATTAAGGAGCGGTCTTGTTACTGGTGTTATGATGTTCAGGTTATTGAGGTGTCTTATGATAATGTTATATCATTCAAATCAGTTTTATGTTACTTAGATAACAAATAACTTATTGATGAATTATATGACTTCAGATTAGATAGTTCAATCTCATAGGAGTGAACTTGTTTTATAACGGAGATGAGCTGGTAATCACGGGTCAAAGCTGAGCCATTTGAATCTAGATCACGGAATTGAAAGACGCAATAAAAACATCGCTTTGCGGGGACTGATCGTCGGAATGAGCGAAAGCAGAGTGTCCCCGACGGAAATTGGCAGAGGTTGGACTTCCAGAGCCACTGTTTATCGCTGGCTCAAGAGGTGGCAGGAGACAAATCAAATAGAAATTTTATTTTGGAAAATGATTTGAATTCAATACGTTCATATACGTTGTTTTCCACATGGCATGATTTGGTGGGTGATATTCTGATGGCTCCAAACTTCATTTGCATATGCAGAAAACATTTCACGGGTGTATGATGAAGCATCTTGTGCACTAAAAAATTAAAAATATATTTCTTGAATCCTAATATATCCAGATGTTAGCATTATCCTCAGCACAAATCAGGCATTTCCGTATCTGACATTATGAAATCCTAATGCACAGTAATCACATGACCGTTATTAAAAAAAAAAAAAAAAAAAAAAACAGGGCTGAACAAAGAGGAAGTTAGGAATTAGTAAGGGATCTTGGTAAAGATCTTGAAACCCAAATACAACACACTGTAGAATGAAATTGTAAAGCATGTGAAAACGATGTAATATATCAAAACGTTTATCACCAATGAAATACAAGAATAAGAGGGTGCATGAATAAAGGTAACAACTTCATGAGAGAACATAACTGTCCCTTTAAGTCTTGATTAAAGAAATAAGATCTAGCACGACTGGAAAGAAGACATAATTTTATTATCAAATCACTTTCTTCTATAAAGAAATACATTTTACATTTTTTACATCAGATCTCTAACACCATAATGAAAGAACGTGATAGCTTAAAAAGCAATGGCGAGATAGGCGATTCTACCCTTCATTCTTCCCTCACCGGACACATTTACAGTGCTTTATAATTATGCACTCGAATACCTCGTGCTCTGTAATCTAAAATAGTTATGATTAGCAGTAAAGATTCACCACGAAATAAGTGTCTTGTTAGAAACATCAATTTCTCTCGGTAAGCAAAATCGTTTAATAATCGTTGGGGTCCGTTAGTGGATGATAATCCTCATATTAGTATTATAATGGTAGGTCAACTATACTCGGGGTGCTTTTATTACAGTTACGATTTCTATATAACAACAGATCCTCAACCTGTGACTGCCTTTACTGAAAATGCAATGAAAACCTTATCGTGGAATGGTGTGCACTAACCGTTCGCAAAGAAGGCCAAGCCAACTCGCAAAAGCATAGTCGACTGGGTCATAAGGATGTGAATGGCAGTCAAAATCCTAATTTATACGTATAGAATATGCTATAACGAGCGAAATGAGAACTTTTATCCCTTCACACACAAACACGCACACTTACTTTACAAATTCATGACAACGAATTTCAGGATGTTATTCACCGAGCTGTGATTTTTCATTTTACATCCAGAATGAGAGAATATGTTCAGTAATCATGTTAACTACGTATTCTGGTAGCTATATCTTATAAAATCAGAGAAACTAATATGCTATAACTATATGTAGAAATCAGAGAAGAGTTTACCAATCAGCGCCTTCCTTACAAAACGTCTATGCGCAAGGATTCATAAATTGCATATCCAGGAACTTCTACTACTTCAGAGAGTTACCAAATTTCTCCATCGGTGGTAATTCGTCTCGACTCCCGTGAGGCTGACTATACATGGTTAAATATAGGATTTAACGCAGGTGAAAAGAATTTTAAGTTATAGATTATAAGAAGAATTCTGAAATACTGAAGTTAAATTCTTGTTAAAGTATTAGGCGGCGGATGTTTTTAATGGGGGTTGGTTGCCCGGGGGCGGTGGGGGGGCGGTGTTAGTCAGAAAGTGGAGGTCGTTTGGCAAACAAAATCTGGTTGACCGCATCAAGCTTTGAGATGCAAAGTTTCTTTTATCAAAAACATTCAGTTTTAACGATTTCCGCTTGCTAGGTCACTTCGATTCTGAATAACCTCAAGGGTCCCAGCGCTTTGCTTTTCGCCTAATTTCATATTCCATTCACTTTAATACGTCACTAGTATAGGGTAATGACCATTTATTTTCACTACTATGCATGAAACCTACGTAGGATGGTAGTCCGTCAGTGCACCTCATGCGGTGCACTGTAGGCATTACACCAAGGTTCTTTGCAGCGCCCCTTTCGTCCCTAGCTACAACCCTTTCATTCCCTTTACTGTAACTACGTTCGTATTCTCTTATATCTTTCTCTCCACCCTCTCCTGTCAATTATTTTAGAGTGTAACTGTGAGATTTTTCTCCTGTCACACCTTTCAAACCTTTTTACTCGCAATTTTCCCTTTCAGCGCTGAATAACCTCATAGGTCCCAGCGCTTGGCCTTAGGCCTAAATGCTACATTCTATTCTATTCTATCCATGAAACAAATGTAAAGACTAATAATTTGCAGGACTGGTTATTTAGGATAGTAACTATTATGGACACTATTGGCTTAGTGAGTTTGTGAATTTGACACCGAATAGGAGATAGATGAGCAAAATAGTCGAACTTGGTAATCAAAGACTTTGGAGGATTTTGACATGACTGCCGTTAGATACGGAATGCTTCATGTGGATGTATCATGTGAAATGGTATTATTTGTGTTAATGGGTCTCGTTAATTGCTATCCTTTTTGCTGATTACGAAAATTGAAATTGTAAACTAAAGGAATTTGTAAATTAGTGAATGAGTAAAATATAGGTTATAAAAAACTTACTGGTACATACGCCACATATTATACAAATGAATTCTCAATACGGTTTTTAATAAACTGGTTGCTCTAGAACAGAATGGTTGTGGTAAAATGGTATTACCTTCTAAATACGTTTAGTTAATTGCAAAGAAACGAATCTGAGACACTGGTACCAGACACGAACAGTAAGCATCATCGTGAAAGAATTAACCCTAAAATTATGGAGGTTACTTACCAGGACGATTCTTAGTTTATTCGGAAAAAGGTAAACGCCACTCAGGGTTTCTTTACGAAGACAATCTCGGGATGCCGCTAATCCTGTTTTGGCGCAAATCGTGCCGTCGTTTGATATGGGTCGCGCTATAAAGGAAATTAGACTAACGAGCTTCATCGTAACTGAACGTTCTTTGAGGGGAAAGAAAGAGTTGAGGAAATGGAATTGGAGCACGCCAAAAGCCAAGCACTGGGACCTATGAGGTCGTTCAGCTCTGAAAGGGAAATTAACAGTAAGAAGTTGTGAAAAATGTAACATGAGGAAACCCTTGCAGCTGCACTGTGAAACATTTGTTAAAGAAGGTAGAAAGTCAGAGGGAAGAAAGAGAATGTGAAGGGAGGCAGAGAAAAGGAATGAAAGAGACTGCAGCTAAGAGCCGAAGGGACACTGCAAGAACCTAAGTATATACATTGCCTGCAGTGCACCACGTGAGGTGCACTGACGTCGCTACCCCCTACGGGAGAGTTGAGGAATTGCTTAATGGTTCTTGAGTGAATATGAGCAATTCGCTTATCTTTATTACCCTGTATTTTCCACCTCTGGAACAGGTGTTAAAATTGACCTTCTACGATTTTTATATTGCAATGAATAGGAGTATATTTCATGTTGAATTCTCCCCTTGTTCTACCGTCCGCTATTGGTGGGTATTAAAGTAATTAAGAAGTAATGTGAACTGAATATGACCAAATATAACACCTCTGGGCATATGAGAGCCTTTTTTTTTTTTTAGCCGCCTGTCATTGTAAGAAAAAGTGATTAACTCAGGTCGTACGAGAAAATAATTTTTTCCTTTTACATTACAATTTTATTTTATTTGCTAAATTATGTTTTCATTCTTGCCATGTTTTAAACATAATATAAAGTATTAATCCCGAGTAGAGATGACGATGGCATTTTTGAGACACGGTTGGTGGAGGGCAGGTTTGCAATTCGAGTCGATTTTCTTTCAGTATTATAACGTGATCATGTTCAGTTTTCGATTACCATAATTGGATACAGTTGTTCTGAAAACCTATTTTCAGCTTTTATTCTGATGATTCACGCGCGTGCACACACACACACATGCACAGGCACACACACATATAATATATATGTGTATATATATATATATATATATATATATATATATATGTATATATATACATATATATATATGTGTATATATATATATATATATATATATATATATATATATATATATATATATATATATATATATATATATATATATATATATCCGAATCACAGAGATCACTATATTTAAGCAATAAATGGACTGTGCTCGTGAACTCATTGCAAAATATTTTTCGAGTTAACCTTTTCGTGCTGTTTTTATTTCGATATCAACATTAATTTTGCTGGTAGAGCAACCAAAGACCAGTTGAGTTCATTAGCCATCCCGTATATATACGCTAACATTTTTTGGGGGGGATTACGTTACAACAGAGAGAGGATGTTTTCTGCTTCAGGGAAATGCAGAGTATCAGACTGCGCTGAAGTGTCATTTTGGGAGCAGGGTCCTCTTTCGCTCTACGGGGATAGCGGTCCAGATGGTACTCCGGTAAACATACTGTAAAATATGAAATCTTTGCGCATCAAATATTTGAGCTTATGTCCGTATTTGTATCCAAAAGTACTTCGGTTTTTTACTCCTGTCTTGTTTTAAATCCATTGTGTTTGACATATCTGTACGGTATGTATAACAGCCTTTGTATACGAAAAAGATAGAAAAATACAAATTCCTTCGGGGTAGTTTTTTTGAAGTAAAAAATTAAGTTTAGTGTAAAGAATGATAATATCTAATTTTGTCCATATTTCATACTAGCACAAAAGTTTCACTGACCTAAATAATGCATTTATTCACTACCATTTGCAACATTAACTAAACATTAATACAACGTAAAATTTCTATTAGTGATATTGTACCCACACATTTAAGTCCTCACTTACACTACTGACACGCATTTTACAAGATTTTAACTTGTTAATAATTGAGTGGGTATGAGCTTCGCCCTGTCACGTGTCTGTTCTACCAGAAACATCTCACATACATCTTGCTCGATAGCTTTGTTGAAATTCGAGTTTCATAAACTGTAACTTTTGGTTTGTGACACTAAACAGTCAGCGTAGTCAGTGGACTTCAGTTTAAAATTTCAGTGGCTTTAGAGATGTAGGCGATGAGTGCAATCGGTCTAAAAGACAGATGCAGAATGCAACAGGAATTTGTCTCATATCACACTGTGAAGAGAGGAAATAAAATCATTTGCTCAACATTTTCTGTCTCCTCATCTAAATAATTTCTAAAACACCTAAGGACGGAACTAAATTTCATCTAATAATAATGCTTTACTTTTTTCAGGCAGAACCCCTAAATAAAGTCATATTAACGACAACGACTCCCAAATCGAAGAAAAAAGTATACACTCCTGTATAAACTACAAATGAAATATCATCTTCTTCTTTTAACGTGATATGAAGATTCGAGAATCTTGAACACCTAATCTCTTTCTCGGGATTCCATTACGCAAAGTGTGAACCGGACATCTGGGCAGATTTCCTTTGTTTTCTTTCATAGGACTGGTCGGGCAGCTGATTCCAAAGTTCTAGGGATATTATGCCGGAATTAGGAGGTCGTGGTTTTTTACTTCTAGGAATCCAGAAGGAATGGGATTCAATGGCCCCTGAAATGAAGTCTGAGCCCTCGATGAAGGATTAAAAATAAGAACATTTATTCTGTGAATGGTATGGGATATCTCTAGTAATCTAGTACTTATAAATTCCCCTTCGGTGATAATTCTCCATCGGAGATATTCCCGAGGCAGCGTGAATTTGATATTAAGCGACGTTTGTAGCTTCATGATTGTATATAAATCACGGCATGATAAAAAATTTCATAATAAGAGCTGCATGTTCCAAACGTACCAATGAACTATCATGGTGGAGGGTGGGATAATGCCGAGGCTAAGTACAACTTCCCCCTCACGATGGGTAAAAAAGTAAAGCAGACTCGGCATTTACTTTACCTCTCTTGATAGCTCAGTGGTAATATCGACTGGAGTTGCTGGATAAGTTCTGTGTCGAGGGTTCGTGACCTGGTAGTACCAATCCATTTATCACTTATAAATTCTCCTTCGGTGATAATTCTCCATCGGAGATATTCCCGAGGTAGCGTAATTTTATATTAATTTCGATGTTTGTAGCTTCATGATTGTATATAAATCAGGGGTATATAACAAATTTCATATATATATATATATGTGTGTGTGTGTGTGTGTGTGCATTTATACATACACACACACACACACACACACACACACACACACACACACACACACACACACATATATATATATATATATATATATATATATATATATATATATACGAGGTATGTTAAAAATCTCAAACCCTTATTCATTAAAAATGCTCGTATTCAGGTACAACAATCCTACACTAATCTCCTTCAAAGTGTTTGCCACACATTTCTATCAACAGTTCTGCCACTGTCAGAAGCAGCGCTGGAACGCCTCTTTTGAGATAGCACGCACTTGGTCTGTCGCATTCTGCATGATGATTGTCTTCTCTGGACTGAAATCTGGTCCCCTTTGCGTTAAAAGAACTCTGAGCTATTTGCATGTCTTATTTGACTCGATAAATGATGTTTAAATGATTCTCTCTCTCTCTCTCTCTCTCTCTCTCTCTCTCTCTCTCTCTCTCTCTCTCTCTGTGGGCAGTGGGCAATTGGTAATTCCATCACGATAACGCACCCGCCTATTCTTCACATTTGATACAGTTTCCTGGGCAAACACAACACACCTGTGCTTCATCAAGCTCCCTACTCTCCCGACATGGCTTCCGTGTGGCTTCTGGCTTTCCCCAAGCTGGAAATGCTCCTGAAAGGGGCCAGATTTCAACCAGAGATGACATCATGCAGAATGCGACGGAGCAGCTGCGTGATGTCTCAAAAGCGGCGTTCAGCACTGTTCCGACAGTGGCAGAACCGTTGGGAGAAATGTGTGGTAGCCCAGGGGACTACTTTGAAGATTAGTGTAAGACTGTTGCATCTGAATATAGTATTTTTATGAATAAGGTCGGATATTTTTTTTATGTGTAATATATATATATATATATATATATATATATATATATATATATATATATATATATATATATATATATATATATATATATATATATATATATATATATATATATATTATAGGTTTTTACTCTGACCTACTTACTTTATTCCTGGCTCAGAGATCCACCTAGGGTCTGTCTGATGGACAGGGACTTACCATAACAATTATAGGTTCTGACTGCAATTGCTAGGTCAGGTAAAAACTCAAAGAAAATAGTTGGGCTGAAGTCCTTACTTTAACAAGGAATTGTTGCAGATAAGCACTTGGGTTTACTTTAACTGGAATATATTTACATTAAACACTTAAATCAGAAGAATGGGGAAATGATAGGCAGGTAAAACAAAGTTCTGCAAAGTGATCAAATATTACAGCAATTTAATACTGAAGATCTATGGGTTTAATCCTCTTGAAAGGGGCACTTTAGATTTGCTTACAGTGGCAAGGCCACAGCAAGGAGGACAAGACAACCAGTTGTTTTCACAGCTAACGACACCATCTGCAATTGAGAACGTAGGCGGTTACGTCAGGAAACATAGCGATTTCGGGCAAATCGAGTGTTGCACGTATGGTGCCAAGATAACTCGATTCCTGTGCGAAATGCTTACATTAAAGTTACACGCTGTACTAACCAAGTCAGGCCTTTGAGAAATCGCACTTACGAAAAGAAAGTGAAATTCAGTAAAAGATCAAATGATACGTGACTGTTGAAAGAACCTCAACAACCTTAATAGCTTATGCATCTTGCCTTGAAATAAATAGATATACAGACGATATTTAATCGAGAACTGATTGTTTGAGAAGCAAAAAGACAGCAGGTAGCAATTGGCGAAAACTGGTGCATTCCACTTTAGTTAATTGTGAACGAAACTCAAAGGGGCAAGTTAAAATTAGTCTCTTTCTTTTCTAACATGTTTGAATTTAAAAGTTCATATATCAATTAACGATATAGTATTCGTTAAGACAACTTTTAATTATAAGATTTGTATATTTATCGCTTCGAACCAAATACTTTAAATCCATAAACTTTCGGTTCCAGCAAACCTTGCGTGTTCGTGTTTTTGATTTCACTTGCATAAATACGTCAGGATGTACTTTTTTTTTATAACATTAGATCGTTTAATGTTACGTTTTGGTTTGGGAAAAACTTACAATGGGAAATCTACCTCTTTGTTCTGTGAATAGAAGCGGCGTCAGATTGCGGCGACTTTTCCTAAATCTCCTTCCGAGGCTTTCCGTCATGAAGACAATCTATCTCAAAATTACTTGTTTCATTTTGATTATCTTTGTGTCAGGAAGATATCAATTAAATATTTAGAAAATCACTAGTAAGTCCATTAAAATAATTAGTGATATCTAAGTCATATCTAAATACCTGATAAATAATATGTGTGAGAAAAGTGATTCAATGTAAAAACGAAGCTTGACGCATTAGCAAAACAAGTTATTCTCTTCGGATTACGAGAACAATAGGCAGATGGGTATTGAAATAGTATCGAGTCTACTTTTTCTGTTCGATCTTGCAACGTAAAAGTCTTAAGCAAATTAAGCACCCACATAACGACCCAATGCCAGCTTCAGCTGCGTAATAATCGCGCTATAAAATCTCCATTAGGCGCCGTCAGGAGGATTTGCTTCTTCTCTGCCTGCGTCTGCTCTCTTTCCGAGTGAGGCGTCTCCTCATGTCTACGCTAAAGGAGACTCATTTTACTCATCTTTTCTGGGAAAGTTTCCGTTTCTAGTAGATTCGTTCTTAATAAAAAACCCAGTGATTACTGCAGTCACCCAGAATGCCGTAGTAGTAACTTTAAGGTCATCTGCATAATATTGTTCCTTCTACGGAAAATTCGTAGTGAATGATGAAACAGTGTTTAAGAAATTTCGTGAGATTTGTGACTCGGTCCTATTCGCCCTCAGTGTTAGACACGAAGTATACAAGTCAAGATAGGAATAGATATTCTTACATATCAATTTCTCTCTCTCTCTCTCTCTCTCTCTCTCTCTCTCTCTCTCTCTCTCTCTCTCTCTCTCTCTCTCTCCTCTCTACAGTTTTCTATGACCAGTCCGAGACCCAGATTGTTGATGTTTATCTCTTGTTTCTGGAGTTAAGTAATTTTCTTTATTTGAACTTTTTTTTTTGAAATGTGCCTTTTGCTACCAGGCTATATTAATATTCAAGGTGTCGCTGAACATAAGCTTTTAATCTTACGGAAAAGTGATGATACGACAAACATCTATAAGTACACACACACACACACACACACATACACATATATATATATATATATATATATATATATATATATATATATATATATATATATATATATATATATATATATATATATATATATATATATATATAATAATAGGAGCTACTGCTCAAACCGCACCTTCTGGGTAACGAGGAAATCACATTGTATTTTCATGATTTATTGTGCCTGACGTTTCACAACACTTGGTTGCATTTTGAAAGCTGAAGAAATGTTAACACCATATTACTATGTAATACTGTAACTGTTAGAATATTTTGACAAAAAGTGTAGATGTATTAGCCATTAACATCCCTGGTGAAATTAAAATATAACAAAATAGTGAAATTGCAAAAACCGCAATAGAATTCAAAGAGACAAGAGATTTAAGTAATAACGCAAAAAACGTAAAAAAAAAAAAAAAATGTAATGACGTAAAATAATCTTGACATCATTGGTTACATCAGTATATTTAAAGTGAGACAAAATAAAAATAGTAAAACCAGCAACATTAAAAAACAGCAAAGATCACAATAAACTTAATAGAGCTAAAAGAAGAAACATAAAAACACAAAAACACTACGAATTAAAACACCCACCCAGCTGGCTGCTTCAAAGAGAAACTAAACACAGAAGAACATTTTAAAGACCGAGAAACGAAAGACGAAGTGCAATGGGCCATTACGAAAGTACAATTGGATGGAGGAATTCTGTGAGTTTAACAATAAAGTTTGATATTGTCGAGGGATAATGGTAACTTCCTTTCCGCATATAACGGCATTTATGTTTCAGAGAGAAAGGCCTTGCGTGGTTTAAATGGTAATTGAACGTTAAGGCTAACCAAATGTTTTATATTTCTAATTTTAAATGGCTCTAAAAGAAGCAAATTTTATTTAAAATTTCTGTTTCATTCAAGAAAGTTCTTAACGACAAAATAAAGCTTATGAAGCTCAGAAGGTGGACAAATTTAAATCAACTATAAAAAAAAAATACTAAAGAATTGCGACCACATACCCTTTCACAACTGCCATCCAATTCCAACCTTTTCCACCTATTTTCCACCTATTCGCAGAACAGCATTCAAATGCAGATTAGCTTTTAGCAAGAGGCTACATTTTCACTTGAATTCCTCTAATCTCGCGGAATTTTCTCAACCGAAATTCCGGGCGCAAAACCGGACGAGAAATCACTGACCATTACTCTGTGGGAAAGGGAGGGTGGGGATGCCTCCTGTTCCGCATTCAGTCAGATATTTCATGGAATCGTTCTGCTTCTCTGCAGATCACGGGGAGAGATCTGAATAACTAATATTAACTTGCTGGCTGAAAAGCTTTTAGCACGTTACTGACTACTATTATCAAAATATTCACGAACTTATAAAAAAATAAAAAGTAAGAAAATGGTAAATAAAGATAATGATAAGAATTTAAATTCTTTTACTAAAAACAACAACGCGGAACATTGCTACCACTGTTGTTAGCACTACTAAGAATAAAAATAATAAAGAAAAAACAAATTTAAGATAGGTTTCAAGTGAGATACTGAGGAACATTGTTACAGGAAATTTCATGTAATATTGCAACTCGAGACTATGTATATTGTACTGTACATTGAAAATTTTAAATAAAAGAAAAATAATAATATCTTTCGCTACTATAGATATAAAAGATGACTAGGATAAAAAAAATGTTGCGCTGCATGTAGTAATGTTACCTTGTTCATAACATTTTTCAGCTCCCTTGGAGAGAGTTCTTGAATTTCGTAGCCTCTGGTCAATCAAATCACTGGGCAAAAGAGGAGGGAAAACGGGAACAAATTGCCCTCTCTTCACATTTGAATTCCATTTTGATTTTTATGACTCAGCATTCGGAGCGGACTTCAAAGATCGTCGTAATGCCAATTCATCGCTCACCGTTTAGTCGCCAAGTCTTGTATCCGTTTTGTTTTAGTTTGCAAGTGTTTGTGTTCTTTGAAATGTGCAGGCTGTCGCATATCAGGTGAATTTTATTACAGGTATTGCAAATGGTAGCATTCTCACACCAGTGCTTGATGTGGAAATTTTACCAAATATTCAAGGACATGAGATTGCTGTTCCATACCTCTACTGATGTTGTAAAAATAAAAGGATGAAGAGACCAAATCTTGGGGGTTTCATTGCATGTGGATGCGATTAAGATGGGAACGTCGGATGTAATGTTACAGGTGAGGTAAAAGTAAAACAGTAGGCTTTACAGGACTGAGAAGGACAAAGAGGGTTTGTATCCAAAGTCTAGATAACAAACGTATTAGAATCAGGTGTGAGAGTGGCAGGAGAAAGAGGTCTCATAATAAGTGCTCATGGTCAAGAAAGACAAACGATAGAGAACAAAGGCCAGAGATTCTGAGATTCTGAATCGGTGCCTCACTGGGCTTGAAGATCAACGAAAGGTTCTTGTGCCACGAGATTAAGATGCCAAAGTAGGTGCCAGAATATATGAGAAAGGGAAGAATTTGCTGGAAATATGTTTAGAATGAGCTTGATTGTTGAAAATTATTATTCTTATTATTATTCAAAAGATGAACCCTATTCATATGGAACAAGCCCGCAGGGGCCATTGACTTGAAATTCAAGCTTCCAAAGAATATTGTGTTCATTAGAAAGAAGTAACAGAAGATAATGGGAAATACAGAAAGAAGAGATCCCTCATTTAAGGAAAAAATAAGTTAACAAATAAATAAATAAATAAAAAACAAATAAATAAATAAAAATACAAGTAAATTATCAAAATTAGGGTAGTAAAGCATGATTTCAAGAGAATACGAGTATAATCTCATGAGCATACTTTGGAAAGATAAAGTAGTCTGGATAGGAGTTTCCTAGGTTTTTGTTTGTACGATGTGTATTAGAGATCAAGTTAAGGGAAGTAAATGTAAATGTGAGAACATTTGTGATCCTAATGTGTTGAGCCGGAAGTGTAAATAAATGGAATTTTGTTGGAGAGAAATCCGCAAATGTTGTTGTAGAAAATCAACATTTCTGTAATATATGAATGAGCGCCATATCAAGAGGGTTGAGTGGAATTTGATGTAACTTACCGGATGTAATATACAGGGCAAATTTCTCAACGAGTTCTGGGAAAAATATAATATGCATTGAGCAGCAATAAACCATCAACATTTGAGTGATTTATATTACAAAACAAAATGACAACATGTAAAATATCTGCCATGTTTTATCAAAGCTGATGGACAGCTACAGGTGAAAACATAATCCTGCAGCTTCTTTGGTGGCAGTAACAATAAGTGAAATAGCTTAGCAAGGCTATTCACTGGTGGTTCTTTGTTTTGTAGATTTAAAATGACATTTGCCCAAAAAATGTGGCGAAAAAACAGCAAAATCCGTATACTTTCCGAGATGAAAGGTGAAATAAGAAAACATTCATAAAACAAAGCGTTTAAACTATACTGTCCATCTTATGATTTTATAAATCAAGAAATAGTCAAGAAGAACTATCATCCGGGCATAGCAAAATCCTTTCTCTGAGGCAACTATATTAATCCATTCCATCAACGACGATATCTCAGTAGATTTAATATCTTTAAAAATCACGAGAGTTTCGATTTTTTTTTTCGTAACAGAGTACCAGTGAAGAAAAAAGCGAGAGAGGGAGAGAAAGAGTAACCATTCAATCATCGACATTAAATAAACGCCTGATATGAAGAACACCTTAATATTTAGGTATTATCTCGCGGCCTCCAACTGCTTCACCATGAGTTTACTTGTCTTATCATAATTATTTTTTTTTTTTAGAACACAAGACACAATTTATTACTAATACTGCAACTGACGATGAAAGCATATATGCCAAGAAATAGAAAATTCATACTCCACGTAACATCCTTAGATTAGGACCATAATGTAAACAGCCAAATAGTTTAGGCAAATTATACAACGTTTGCCATCCAGATATTGCGTATCCGACATTTATTTACTGTCAGTTCCGAACAAGGTTTCCGAGCTATTTCCGGTCCGTCGATCGCCTGGAATGTCTGATGTTGAGAGAGCGCTTGGGGCCTTCCATACAACGGCGCTTTCAATGGTTAACACTTGGAGGTTCTGTGACTACCAGAAGGACGGTTTCAGTGTTTATTCATTAGTCTGTATCATTTATCAAGTCTCTTAGCTCTCTCTCTCTAGCATCCCGTTTCATGTAACGATACATCTATGTTAGTTCACATTTCATTTTTTGTCTTTAACCAGTGTGGATTACTTCTTTATGTCTGACATTTCGTCTGCTGGTTTTTGTTTGTATGTTATCACTGTAACTCTTCCGGTTCATTGTGCAATCCGGAAGACACCTACAGAGATCTCCAGCACACAGTATTAACATTCTACAGTCCGACCTCTCTAAACCGGCTCTCTTGGGACCAGGCCATAGCCGGACCACCGAAAATCCCGGATGACAGAAATCACCTATAAAAAAAACCTGTATGTAAACAGTCTTGCACGCTCATTCCACATATATGTTGCTGTTTTATCAAAAATAGAACAAAGCTTATGAATAATCACTGACATTCGTTAGGTTTGGTTCCTTATGAAAATTCTGGCCTACTCCTTAAGCATCTCCCCGGAAATGCTGACACTTTCGGTTTGTCGGAGCTTAAATAAACCACTTGAAGAACGCACTTTTGAGTTCTGATCTCCTGGCGCCTTTCAATGATTCCGACACTTCAAACATCCCTGGCTTTCGTGATCAGCAAAAAAACTAAAAATCTGCTGCTTTTGTTTCTTTAAACCTGCACGTGTGTGTGTGTGTGTGAGAGAGAGAGAGAGAGAGAGAGAGAGAGAGAGAGAGAGAGAGAGAGAGAGAGAGAGACTCTTAACCCCGCAAAGGTTGTTATACCGAAAGATATCCATTTGCAAAATTCAAATAAAAGTTGTATTAAAAATGATCATTTTAATGGAACTTGTTTTGCATACTGTATGCAGTTATATTCATTGCATTATTATCATATCTTTATCGTATTTTCATTTATGAACAGCGTTCAGGCGTCATTTCCATTCTGATCATGTTACATTCTCGAAATCATCTGCTGGTTGCGTTTACCGACATCATCACAGCCATTGGGCGCTAAATGAAACGCATTTCGGAGATTCATTTTTTTCGTAAATGATCAAAGCTGGGTTCAAAAATGCAACTTACTTGATTTATATGCACAGTAAGTTAAATGAAGTAAAGGTGTCATTTCGCCAGTATCGGATGTTGCTTTTGCCTCTTCCAAAATGTTTTGTGGCCTCTGCACATATTCGTTTCTTCAGCCACAACCACAACCGTAAATTTAGTGGAATACTTTCATAACCCTTTCCTGTCCATTGCATGAAGGGTAAATAAAGCTGATTTTATTTTCATTTATGGAAGTCCCCATTCAAAATTACCACATTTTTAACAAGTCGACAACTGTAATGCAACCCTGTGTTAGTTACGGTAACTGACATCGGCAGACGGTTGTTTCTCGATTCGATTGTTTATGTCAGGACTGGCTGTTGTTTATGCCAGTGTCTTACACGCAGCAGTAAGTGCTTGTTAATTATATGGTATAGTAATGAATTCTTAGACAAGTCACAAGGTTCAGAAGCCTGATTTAATATATGAAGAGCCACATTTAACCTCATGAACTTTGGCTTCTAGGCCTATTTCTTAGTTAAAAGCTACTCAGATATAATAGCCTGTGCATTATCATCAGTGGTATCTACCAAAACTGAGAGGCATAGAAAGCTTAGCCTAGAGTAATGTGCTGAAAATCCATATCGCACTATGCACGATGTTTATGATGGAATCATTGAGTCTGGACGAAATTTTAATGTTCGTGTGTTGATACACGAGTATATACGCAAATTACAGGTCTTTTTATTCTCTCTCTCTCTCTCTCTCTCTCTCTCTCTCTCTCTCTCTCTCTCTCTCTCTCTCTCTCACTACACACACACACATATATATATATATATATATATATATATATATATATATATATATATATATATATATATATATATATATATATATATATATATATGTGTGTGTGAGAGTTGTGTGTGTGTGTGTGTGGATACTGTAATAATAATTTGCGTATCATCTCCTGGTCTTTAAATAAATGTTTTATATTACTATATATAGAACGTATAAAAAAAATGGAATTATCCGATCACCGGAATACAAGAAGCGTGAATGGAAGCCAGTAAAATGATTTCACTTGAACATTGTTGCGAAAGAGACCTGTTCATTGTTTGAGATTGTTAAAAGGTGAATTTCTCCTCTACTACTTACTATCCCCACCTCTTATTCTTGTCTTTACACGAGAGAGGAAGTCTGGATGTTCTAAAAAAATGATCAACCACCCACCCTCCTCTTCCTTCTCTAGTTCCTCCCTCTCTGTCTCTCTTCATCTTTCTTCGTCCCCTCTTCCTCCACATCTCTTGTCAAGCTCCACCAGACTCCTATAGACCTTTCCTATCCTCTCCTTGATTCCCCTGACCATTTCGTTCTAGAGCCGCTTCTCTCTCCTTCAGGAGGCGTCGAAACCTCAACTCTCTCACAAGGGCGCCTCCTTCACCTCCTGTGTCAGGAAGCAGTTCAGATTTGGTGAGAGTCCTTCGAAGGAAGGAAGGAAGGAAGGTCCTCCATCCTCCCCTGCTGCATTTTCTGCTCGTCTGAGATAAATAGTCAAAAGTCTCTCGTAAGCGTTCAGTCTCTCCTTTAATTGTAGTTATCTTCGGACACTTATAGAGCATAAGGACAAAATAATCGTCGTTCAGAACACAAGCTATTTTTTTACCTTTCAATCATAGATTCTGATTAGTTTCATTAAATTTTATTGTTAGTTAAAACAATCATTTCCTACTCGGTCGTATAAGGGAAGACATTTCTATTGTCATTTCCTATAATATTTTACGGAGTCAATTCCCAGAGATGTCATGGTGACAGCAGTATTAAATTGACCTTGCAATCTGTAAAACAAAATTGCTTCCCCTTTGAAGGGTGTTTGACAGTTCATCAAAAGCTAATTGATCTGTTACTCAGCGAAATGGAGAATGTCATCCTTTGGTTCCCTGCACGAGATTTTATTTGGCATCCCAGTGCCACCTTTCTCACCAGGTTATGTGATAGCAAGGCTTATGTCCAAGCGGGCAGTATATGCCTATTTTCAGAGAGGAGACTCATAGTTTTGAATAAAGGGACTTTCTAGACATTTTTCTATTTGAATGAACATTGCAATAAAACGGACGGAAAAAAATGCAGTCCTGTTAATCTGTGTTTTAGTGAAGAACCTTCTTTGCACCAATCACTCCAACTTCTGCTTCTCAGGAGGGAAATATTATCAAAGGATCTGGAATCATTGTTATATGATTGAACAATTTTAATTTGTGCCGGACGTGTATTTTGTCAAGATGGGCCACAAAATTTGTAGAGGTGCCCAAAGTCAAAAACGAAAATTTAACGTGAAACCGGCTCTCTTTCCATCCTGCTGTGGAACACATCCAAACGTGATTGACGCATAGCAACATCAGAGGTCCATATTACTGAATGGGCAATTCCTGAGCATTTAATGAATAGAAGAACACACAAGAAGACCTAATCTTATTTAGGAAAATATCATATAAATTTAGATGGCAGTAAAAGAAAACTAATTCTAGATATATCTATAACGTTAAGAAGATTTCAGCTTGCGTTACCAAGAAAATAAATTTCATAAATATAAAATATTAAATCTGGATGATTATTGAGGTCTTAGAAGTGGGGGGTGGGGAAAGTAGAATATAACAAAAAGAACATTTTTTTTCAGGCTTTCTTATCTTTCAGTTTATCTCTATACTAAAAACTAAATCAGTATTGAGATTTAGTCATTGGCAGAACAAACTTCAGATGTAATCTTGCTAGCATATGATGTCAGTGGGAGAAATTATTCACGTCCTCCAATCTCTATTCCATTTTTTGCGCTTCTCTCTGTCGCTTAGATACTGCGATATCAGTCTGAGGGAGAATTGGGGTAATCTTCAGAATAAGCGACTCTTTAAAGTATCCCTCTGTCTTTTTATTTCATGAGGAAATAGAAAAAATTCTCGAAGAACATTTTTTTCCGAACAAGTGTCTAAATCAGGTCTGTAATTACGAGTTTCGAAGCGGAAATTGACTTCGATTATTGCCTGTATTAAGACTCCTATTAACTTGATTTTATTCATCTCTCTCTCTCTCTCTCTCTCTCTCTCTCTCTCTCTCTCTCTCTCTCTCTCTCGAGAACTCTCTTCGAGAAATAAAACTCCCTCTTACCATGAAAAATTAAAAGTACTTGCTAGAATCACCACTTTTTATATAAAAAAGAAAGCACAATACTCAAAACATTAAGTTACATTTTCTGAAAAGAAACATGATTTTCTTTCACGTCAGAGTTGGAATGATATGAAAGTCGGTTATCACCAAATCATGACCAAGGACCCAATCACAAGAGTGATTGCCTTGGAGAAATGGAAAAACTCATATGCCCCAGGAAGAGGGATGCATTTAGGCATACATCTCTTCGCCCTCAACAACGCTCTATAGCCTCAACTAGCGACTATCGCTGTGGAGGATGGTAATGATACGTATTCAGATATATTAGCCTCTTCCCCCTCTCTCCTTTCAGTGACTGTTGTGGTTGTCCATTGTAAATCAGCAAGAAGGTGAAATAGACACGCAAGGCTCCCTAATATTTGACACTTCATCATTCTCTGATAATTACGGTGAGAGACGCGAACACAAACACTCGCTCACACAAATAACTTTCATAGTATACCGCAGTTCTATGAAGAAAAGATAGGTTTAGATGATGCAACTGTACATCTCACTGTAGCTGGAATTAAATCGTCGTCCTACTCATCAAAAATATGATGTGTGTGAAACTCGGAACAGACAGACAACAGACAGAGACAGACAGACAACAATGGAACTTGAAGACTCAGGGTCACGGTGGGGGGGGAGAAGGGAATCAGAAGGATGGACTCACATGATGACTGATGCACACTTCGGCCTATCTATTGCCATTTGAAATCGAAGCACATAATCATCAGGATTTTTAAAAAAATTATTATTCATGAATGAGTTCCGTTTGTAAACATTCAGAGAATATTTTTCAAGGTATTTACAGATATTATAGAATGGTTATTTATTCAGGACGGAGGGAAACAATGCTGTTTTGAAATGATTTACTTTATGTTTAAGGGGTTTAACTGAATATGAACGTGTTATTATTTAAGAAAACTTCTTTTGTTTGGTTAAAGGGAATTTTTTTATGAGAAAATTACAAAGTAATATGCATAACTTCTAAAAAGGAATTTTGTCCTATATTTACTCCTTAAAAAATACGTGAGGGGTTGTGGGAAAGCTTATCTGGAAATCAGGTCATTTGACAAACTAGCGAGTGAGCAAACGGCCGACGTTTTTGCATTCCTTTGTTCAACTTTATTTATAAAAATATCCACACGAAAAACAGAGATTATTCTTTGACTTCCAAATTCATCTCTCTCTCTCTCTCTCTCTCTCTCTCTCTCTCTCTCTCTCTCTCTCTCTCTCTCTGTTGTCCAGCCTCTTTATGGGCCTGTGCCAAGTAGTAGAGGTGGTAAAACAATTGTCATATTATGAGAGTACCTGCGTCAGGACTGAGGGATTGTGCACATTCATTCCTTCATGACCCATTGTGCCTCCTTTTACCCTCACAGTAAAGCTCGTCCCCGGCGTCCTTTCGACTCTCACATGTCGCAGTCGTAAACTAGAAAGACTTCCTCTCCATTTCAGAACCTGTTCTCCTTACTTTGACCGCGGTGCTACAAAGAGACTAGAACTCCATCGTTAATCTGAAGAGGTTGCTTGTTTTCACGCAGGGAAGGGTTGAGGGGAAAGTGAACGAAATTTCTGTGATTTGAGAGACTCCGGCATTTGCTTTTATTTTCCAGTGGCTTTGTTATGGTGGATAATCCTCAGTTCTTTACTGTCTGGGCTATTTGGTGGTGGGAGGGGCTATTCACGCTGAGCCAGGTGCAATAAACGTAACTCGGATTAATACAAGGCACCATAATATCGGTTTACTTGAATAATTCTTGTCCGCTGCGAAAGTCGTACATTATCAGGTCTTCCGTCGCGCATCTTGGTAAATTCCCGAAGATCGATCCCTGGTGGCAGACACTGGCCGTCTTTAGATGAGTTACCGCTATCCATAACTCATTCTGAAAACGTCATTCTCTCTCTCTCTCTCTCTCTCTCTCTCTCTCTCTCTCTCTCTCTCTCTCTCTCTCTCTCTCTGCGCAAGGTTCTTTTGTTCCCATTCACAGGGATATCATAACTTCTCAGTTGATGCCTTTGTATTTTCTTTGGAAATCCAGGCGCAATATCTCTCAATCGCATGGTAAACCCTTTATTTATTTATTTATTTTTATTTTTAAAGTGAGAAATTTCTGAACCAGCCATAACTCATCGAACAGACGAGCAACTTTAGCGCTCAATTAGAGTAGCAGTGCTATCCTGTGTTAAAACTAGTAGAGGCAAGATGGCACTGTGAATCATATTCGTTTAATATTTTTACCTTTGCTAATAATCCTCAAATTATTTTCCACGTTTTGAAAAAACCTAATATATCATTCAATTCAAGTCAATAGTTTTCGGAACGTGTATTGTTATTCCCTGTTGATCGTTCATATATGTAAGGAGAATGGAGATGTTTTCTCAACTTCTCAGTGAGATGCAGAGTTCAAAAAAATGTCGATTTTATGTTTGTTTCATATTTGGACAATTCCCCGAATTAAATAAAGGTCACTGTGGAACTGACTAAACTTTAATTTTGAGATTTCCAAAACCGGATGTTCTGATAAACTCATTTAGGAAACATATGATTTTTCTTGTCATAAATAATGCGTTCATTTGAAGGCCTTACGTCGAAGGTTCGTCTCTCTAAACCACTTCAGAAACAAAACATTTTATCTTCTTTGCCAATGCTTTAGAGTTTCCATTGTTCCCATTGAGTAAACGATATAAAGAGCCAGACTGATCATTAATCACTCCTGGATAGAAAGTCCTTTACTCTTTCATCTTTAGCACAACCTCCATCACCTCAGTCCTCAACTTTCCATCTATCAAAGCCAAAGCTTTTTACTAAGGTTTCTCAGTTATTACTCTCCTGAATGAAGCCTTTCAGGCATTCATCTTTAACCTGCTTTGGAATGATCAGTATATATTCTTTTCAGACTCTGAGCCTAGGCTAGCTTCATCCGTTGAATCATTAAGCTATTTCTTTGAATGCATTTCTCATATTTTGTTTTTATATCAGGACTATTATAAAAGTGATGAGTTATGTATGAAGCTTCCGTGAGAACTCATCGTGGATTAAACCTGAGGATTCTTGTAAATAATGACAGATTTTGCAAGTTCTCTGAACTATTGGAATCAAGCAATTCAACTAGAAATATGAATTAATGTATTTATTTATCCTATGGCTAATGCGTCATCTTGGCTTTCTGCATAGATGAGTTGTTTGCCAATAAAATGTACATTAATAAATTCCTTCTCGATCCACTTTTTTTAAGGTGACTGAGCACTGATTAACAAAAAATGGAATTTCAAAAGGATATTGGTTTTTCGTGAGACACTGGCAGCGAATAATTCAGAAAAACTTTCTCGTTAGACAGTTAAAAGGAACCTTAATATGAAGAAAAATAACACTATCACATTATGAGGTTCCTTATTGTATGTGCATGAATTCAAAGATCACTGAAAAATCTTAATTGTAAATAAAAGTTCTTTCCTTGTGAATGCTCAGTAGATTTATGTAAATAAAGAGAACGAGGTTAAAGGAATCAGTTCCATCCCCTCTAAAAGTATTTGGAGGTCAGTAGTTCCCTAATTTAGGAATCTTGTGGACACGAAACACAATACTTTGACTTTCCGCGACTGAGACTGAAATAAGGGAGTAGCAAGAACACGGCTTCTTCCTTGGAGGAAGTAGTTTATTTTTTTTTTTTATTATTTATTTAACGAATGTGGTTGGTCTCATAAATGTATATTTGGGTAATTTTCCAATTGATGCGCTGAAGGTCATCGCAACAAATTGTATGCAAATATTACTACAAGTCACTTTTTTTTTTTTTTTTATTTGTCATAAGAAACAATAAATGCGGAAACACTAGTACCGTTTTCCTTCCTCTTTCTTGCTTTAGGCGAACCATCATCGTTTTAATAGTTAAAATCAACATCCTACTGAATTAATTGAAGGAGCCAGTCATACGCGCCAGTGTTACGGAAATATTAATCGCCCTCTCCCTCCCGCTGGTTGCAGACCATAAAAAGTCAATGCAGCTAGCACCTGCATTCCTTATAAAGTAACAGTAGTTCATCAGTTTTTCACAGAAACATAGATATGTAAATCACAACTCCTTAACCACATCACACCACCCGGCTCCTCCACGCTTTTCTTTGCGTTCATTTTGCGTCATTGCAGACTGTTTTATTGTTCAAATGTTGCCTTGTGGTTCACTTATTAATAATATTGGTCACACCCTGATTATTTCATTGTCTGATACAGTGGGAGCTTTGAACATCTCTTCATTAATCAGAAAATTCCTGGCTCTTTCCGCAGTCCTTTTGTAATCATACTTTTGTATGATGATGAAATCTTAACAGGCTGCTTAAATTTATAAATATACATTATTTAATAGACACATTTGACACAGTTTTCGAACTTATAAGACAATGAAACTGACTATGGATTTTCTGAAGGGCTCAATAAGGGATGGATTACTCTCCCGAATTGGACTATTCGGAGACTGTCTAGTCCCTCCGTTGGCATGATTTGGAATTCTCATCCTATTTTCTTGTTCCTTTACTCATTTCTTAATATTTCTTGGGCCCCAATGAAATTGGCAAAAAAAGTGGGGTTCGTATTCACCACTGTAGCAAATTCTTGGACATTTCAAGGGAAATGAGCTGGTGCAACTTATGAAAGTCTTGTGGAAAAACCATAGAAAGTATCCTTTTTATTTTGTCTGCCAATGGACGTCATCAAATGATAATGAGACAGAATATCAACTATAGCGCCAAAACTGTTTTGGGCATTGTCTCATGGATGAGAGTATACACAATATAAACCATCTGTCCAGCTGGTGCATAAAAACAAGTAAAGGAAAATATTTTCTTTCAAAATGAATCCGTTCCCACCTCCATTCATGCTGAAGCGCCCGATATTGTTCGGGGAGGAGGTCCCCAGCGTCATTCGTCATGTCACATCTCGCTACCATCAAAGCTGGCGAGGTGAGAACTTGAAAAGCGTGCTCCACCCTCACACCATGGGGCGTGCAGGAAAGGCTCCCGTGACGTGTTCCAAGAAGACCATGGAAAGAAACAGGAAAAAAATGAGGATTCTATCATGTGCCACATAGTTTACGAAGTCGTGGAGAAAAAAGCTGAACAGACCCGTGGAATGGATTAACCAAGTTTCATGAACATCCGAAGAAGAAAGGATGCAGCTGCGAAGGTCACATGGAGGCGACGCCGAGGAACGAGACCTAATATCCAGGTCACAGGTCAGGATGAGAAGTAAGACATTTACGATCTTATGTGACTTATGTATACGTCTGACATGTATTTTTTTTTATTATTATTTCGGTCCTTGAAGATGGAAGCAGACGAGCCTCTGAAAGTTTATAAATAAAAATCTCTATTTTGAACTTTCTGCACCACTGAGGCCCTCTGTGAAAATAATGTATATATGTGTATGTATGTATATATACATATGTATATTTATATACAGTATATATATATATATATATATATATATATATATATATATATATATATATATATATATATATATATATATATATATATATATATATATATATATATATATATATATATATATATATATATATATATATATACATGTACATAGTCCCATCTTGCACAGCACTCCTTCTATCTTCACCTACATTGATTTACTTCCTTAGTATTAGGGTGTGCGTCAAGTTGAGTGAATGCAGGAGCCCTTTTCTATTATCAGTATATATTGCAAATAAATACCCTGTGTTATTTTGTGAGTTTTTTTCTGTATTATTTTGTCCTGTTGTCAATCGTTAGTTCGGAACTGATTTGTTAAGGAAGTATTGGAATGAATCTGACGATGCGAGTCCGAATCGTAAGAGAGAGAGAGAGAGAGAGAGAGAGAGAGAGAGAGAGAGAGAGAGAGAGAGAGATAACTAAAAAATGTCATTTCTATGCTCTCTTTGTATTGCAAATAAAAGAAATCCCTCTTATATGATTTATTGACTTGCTTAATCTTGTAATTATTAGATAACATCTGTTGAATTATGGCTACTGTAATCATTGAAAATGATAACATACCATATATGTCACTAACTGTCAGCAAACAACATTATGAAAATCTGGAACCCCGCTCGGGCAAGAGAGTCCAGAATTCGTGAAAGATCGATGTCACCAAGAGATTTTGGGAGCTGAAAAACTTAACTGTATTACATTATTGTTAAGAGAAGAAGTGATATGATTTTTAGTAAATATGATTCATTAATAAAGAATGAAGTATTTCTATATTCCCATGTCGAGTAATTTTTGCATTTAGGATAAAATCATCAAACATAAAGAGATTATTGTAATGAAATATAGCCAGAGGATAAAAAGTAAGAAATGTGACGATCAAAAAGATAACGAGAGTTGAATAAAATGAAATTCTTTCTTATCAAGTTACATGAAAGGAGGGGGTGAAGATATTTCAACAGTAAAAGAATAAATAAAAAAAGTTGAGTTTCTGAACATTCCAGCGCCATCTCTTCATTGGGTTCTGCGAAACTTCCTCGAAAAGCACCAAGGGAATGCTAAATGATATTAAGAAATAAGATCATTTTCGTTTCATGGAAAGCCATTTCCACTTAACTTCGAACAAAGCCTTTCCCGAGTTCAGTGCTGCTCACGTTTCCTCTTCCTATGATTCTGCTGAAAAAAGACAAATTGCAAAGAAAGATTCAGCTGAATTAGTCCAAGAAGCTCAGTTTCCGAGATAAGAACGATTTGCAACAAGTGGCTGACGAGATCAAAGGATAAGTTTAGATTTCTAGGTTTTACCAGCGCTTTGATTTAGGCATTTTATGCTCTTTTTGTCTTCATGGGGAAAATGTATATTGCACTGTTTATAGTATATATAAAAACACATGAACTTTTTTTTATATTTTCCTCTTCATAAATGTAATTGAATTTTAATAGTAGTTCCTTTTTCCATATGCGCAGCTTTGTGATGAGTTGACAAGTAACAAGAGGAAGTACTACTGAAAATCCCTTTATGGATATCTAGCCATATTGTACTTAGATACAGAGAACTTATTTGCGAAAACGGTAACAACTGCGTCCGGTTCTTCCGTCCTACCTTCTTCAGACCATTGCCCTGGAACAAACCTTTTATACGAATGCCTTCTATCCTATGTATACAGTATAATCATAACTTTGTGTTCAAACGTTATCCATTTCCACAGGACTGAACTCTGATCATCCTGCATATGTCCAGTGGTATATGCTGCTCTCATGCAAGTGCTCATTAATCTTCCCCTCTCCATTTACTTCCCTTTATCGCTACTTCTTCTTCTCTTTAAACTCCTTAATCAGATAGGGGGGACCGGGGCTAGTTGGCACACTTTTTTACAATTTTGTTTATTGGGAATACAAAACAAACATATTGGCAAAATTCTTATCATCATTAAAAAAATTAACATTCCTCTTTATCATAGAGCAAAAAAATTGTGGTTTGTTTTCAACATAAGGTAACATTAAGCTTTATATAAAAAAAATAACTTATCGTGCCAACTCGCCCCGTATTGCTTCCAAACTTTTGCTCTCACAATAGTTTTTTAACGTCTCCTATTTTTACAAAGTCAAAGTACAGAGAACAGGAGGCGAAAGAAAATGAATAAGAATATGAACAATTTGTATAACTCGCAGTAGAATGTAACTACATCCACATCTAAAATCAACGAAATTTCTCCATCCTGAAGTTCATAAGCAACAGAGCATTTTCTGATATCGAAGACTACTTGAATAACATTATTATTATTATTATTATTATTATTATTATTATTATTATTATTATTATTATTATTATTATTATTTGTCTGCATTTGAAAAGCTTCCTTTCAGTTTTCTGCAAAAGAAAACTATTGAGATGGCTTTGTCTGTCCGTCCGCACTTTTTCTGCCCGCCCTCAGATCTTAAAAACTACTGAGGTTAGAGGGCTGCAAATTGGTATGTTGACCATCCACCCTCCAATTATCAAACACACCAAATTCCAGCTCTCTAGCCTCAGTAGTTTTTAGTTTATTTAAAGTTACAGTTAGCCATAATCGTGCGTCTGGCAGCGCTATAGGATAGGCCATTACTGGGCCGTGGCTGAAAGTTTCATGGGCGGCGGCTCATACAGTATTATACCGAGACCACCAAAAGATAGATCTATTTTCGGCGTCCTTGATTATAAGCTGTACAGAAAACTCGATTGCGCCTTAGCCTTATGGAATTATATTACTGAATTCACTTTGCTGTAACACCGTTCCATCGGAGGGGCTCATCATGTTTTCAAAATGTAGTAAATTACAAAGTACAGCACTGCGAAGGATATGAACAAAATTATGCTGTTCAGCTCCCTCTGAATACCTTTGGACACAAGACTTTATTACTGGAAAATTGTCGCTGAAAGCTAAATGGTCGAAGTTGAAACTCTATTTCTCTCTTTAATGATATATCTAATGATCTTAAGAACTTGGTGGAACCCATTCCAGATGAATATCGAGGAAACCGCCGAATGAATATCTCAAGGCAGACAACAGGGAGTCGGGAGTTAGTAGAAGCTGCGAAAGAGGAAAAAGAACCGAGGAGAACTCGAAGACAAAGAGAAGTTGGGGTGATGTTCCTTAAGCGGTTCAGTTGCATCTTCGTGGGATGACCCTGAAAAAAAGTAGAATGGTTTGTGAGAGGAGTTAGAGAAAAAAAAAACCTTCTTTATGATTGCTAAATTACAATAAATAACAAATATTTTGCGTGTTTGATTTTTCATTTTTTAATAAAGAACGGAATTATTTTGCAATTAAATACTATCCTGCCTTCATTTCAACAACAGTAACTGCAGTATAAATAAATAGTTATAAATAATTTGTGAACGATTTCATAATGTCTTTTAAATGATTTATAATTAATCTATAATCGATTTTTAAAGATTAAATCTGCTGTTCATTGATATACATGCAAGGAAAATATTACAACAGACATCATCTTCAATGATCGACAACCAAGTAACGCTGCAATTCAACGAAGCCAGCAAAATGACACTTGAAATTAATCTGTGTCATTGACATGCTGGTCCTCTCCCATCCCATTTCCCCTCATCCGTTCACTGTTCTGTACAGTGAAGTAAATAACAGACACAGCACCTGATGATTGTTTGTCAGCCACTCGCCTGTTTGGAGCTCATGCGCTATAATAACATCCCGATCGCTGAAGTAAGTCACACTAGGGGATCCAAAAAAATTTCATTGGGGAGGGGCACCAATTTTCATATTATACATACTTACATACATACATACATACATACATATATATATGTATATATATATATATATATATATATATATATATAATATATATTTTATATTTTTCCCATTTTATATAAAATCATTTATGTTATTATCTAAATCTTCAATATTAATTAGTTTGTCATTATTTTTCATGGGGAGGGCACGTGCCCAGTGGCCCCCACCCTGGATCCGCTAGTGGTAAGTCATCAAAATGAGCGCCGTTAGAAACTTCTGGGATATACAGTTGGGAAATACTTCCCTCTACCTGAAAGCCGCCTCTCTCTCTCTCTCTCTCTCTCTCTCTCTCTCTCTCTCTCTCTCTCTCTCTCTCTCTCTCTCTCTCCACAATAGCATTTATCTTTTAGTTCTATAATTAGATATGAGATCTCTCCACAAACAATACATTACTGTCCATCATAAATGGGATTAGAGATAAGTAGTTTGAAGACAATAAGCGTAAACCTGAGGTGGAATGCGCAGTAAAACTCTAAACCGTGTAATTTAATTTTCTTGATGGTGCATATTTATAATATATATCAGACCGTAAGATTTTCTTAACGAGACATTAATAACTCTGAATTATTAGTAATTTCTATCTGTTATTATTTATTGATACATATCAAGTGCAATGCATCAAGATTCTACAACCTAAACATAGACAGTGATTATGAATGCTCATTTTGATAAAAAAGAAAAAAGAAAAATGCTTCAGTTACTTTGTAAACTGATACGTAGATTTCCGTTGTAACAAATCATAAGACACCGCATACCTTGTCAACCATGTTAATAATCGATGAAAACCTTTTGTGAAGCTCTAAGTCCTTTGACAAGGTCTTCGTTATAAGGCCATCAACATCCTTTGAGAGATTGAGAGATTCCCTATGGATGGAGCGTCCTTTTCAAAGGCGGATACCCTCAAAGGAGACTTAATGAGTTCCTGGGACCTGCGTTATTTTGAAGTACTATTGGCACAGAGAGCGACGAGGAAAGACACGTGAGAAAGATTGTTTTTTTTTTTTTTTTTTTTGTTAGAGAAGCAAGGGAGATGGAGGACTGATCGACCGATACACCTACAGTAGACGACTAGACTAAGGTTATGTGAAAAAGAGCATGAAATGAAAGATCTCATCCTGTTGTTTAACAGCGTTGTAGCACAGTAGTAGTAAAGGCGTAGTAATGAAAAGGCTTCATCTGTTAATACAACTACCAATTAAAGTTCGTATCACTCTCCCGAGATGAATACAACAGCTAGAGAGAAATGATGCAGTGATCCAGCATTCGCTTTCCTCTCCCCTGACCGAGCATCAAGGATTCTTGCGGTGACAGCGAGATGAAGATTTGAATTAGATGTTGTAGCTGCATTCTCTGCTGTGATGATAAGCGGTTTAAAGTAACGGCAATTAATTAAACCTGCATTCAGTGAGGTGAAAATCGTTCTACAATTGAGGAAAGAAACTTTTTCTTAGCGCCACAATTCCATGAAATCACTCACTGTTAATTCGGGTGCATGATAATTCCCCTCCGCTCTCGCCCTCTCTTGGCTCTCAAGCTGCTTAAGGCGAGGGGATTATTGGCCGGCGTTTATCTCGAAATGAGAAAGGGCGCAATTGAGATGTTGGAAATGATAGAATAAAGTGATTTCAATCTCCAAATAAAAATAAAACTATAAAAGAAGTGAAAATGTTCAAATAGAAAGTCACATTTTGCTTGAACCATTGATTCACGTGGTCTTCTTATCTTCTCTCGATTCCTATTTTAGGCGGCTGATTGATGAGACGACTGGATTTTATTAATGAATGTACATGTCTAGTCCGTCATTCTGCCTGAGTATCAAAATAAAGTTCTTAAGATAAAAGGTAATAGGAAAATATATAAATATCAAATTTTTCAATTATAATTTTATGAAAACACTGCCCTTGATCTTTTAAATAAATCCTTACCATATGGTAATACTACCAGCTGATTCGAAAACAAATAGATAAAGAGAAAGGTTCTACCTTACTTTGAAGAACGCAAAGAATTTGTCAGCTCTGTGGAATAAAAAGTTTTCATGATCATTTATCAGACAGAGATTTGAAACTCTTCCACGAGAGTCGTACTGATGCCATGTTTTAGGAAAACATAAAAGTTCAGTCATTTCAAGTAACGTAAGCAGATTCATGCATTTTGCTACTTTTAGTTGCTTACCTCTCAGCCTTCAGCCTTCCCAAAGTGAACGTGTAAGTCTTTTCCTTGCAAACCAAGTGACAGTGAGTCTGTCTTGCAGAATAGGCGATTGTGAGACCTGCTTGTCCTCGGTGTCCCATCCCTGATCTTCCGACGTGGAAGATTCCTTCAAGATTAACAGCTGAAGATTTGTGTGCCGTCGTGGCAAGATTTCATGTACTCTTAACTATTTTAGAGGTTCTATAACTTTATGTGATTATCCTCACAGTAAGGTTAATGCTACACCTTAAGAGATTTTAGCATAGATCGTAATTTATTTGCTAATGGCACTATTTAATTTGTGAACTAACGTAAGAGCAGTGCCAAGGAGCTGGTGATTAGCTCCTGTGTATTTTTCTTCTGATTTGTGTAATTATAATTCAATTAGTGAATACTTGCTTTTCCATTAATTTCCATTGCATTTAATGTCAACATACTTCTTTTTATGCGTGTGGCCAAATCAATCAGATGTCGTTAAAACTTTGATTAGAGCTAGATATACCTTCCCCGGCCACGCCCGTAAAAAAAAAAATAAATATATATATATATATATATATATATATATATATATATATATATATATATATATATATATATATATATATATATATATATATATATATATATATATATAGATATATATATGATGTGTGTGTGTGTGTGTGTGTGTGTGTGTCATTGAGAGTTTATTTTCCTAATTTTATAGAGTCAAATAAGAGATTAGTCATTGCCATGTTCATCCGTTAACTGAAGAATGCCCCTTCGGTATATAAGAAGCTAACTGTATCTGCAACGTCAGTCGACTCATCAGCACCTCCAAAAGGGGCGGTGGTGCCCTTCAGCATCAGCACGTTGACCAGATTGGGCGGCAGTAGAATTATGAGGGTTCTCAATTGTCTGGAGCAGTGAGCGTTGTTCCATGGGCAATTGTCCCTTTATTCATGGCCTTGCCTCCATCTCTGTGCTGGTTGTGGAACGTCGTTCTGTTGTCAAAATGAATGTTAATTCCTCGATGTTGGGGCGTGTTATTCTGGGCGTCTGCATATGTATCACGCTGTCTGGGGGACAGTTTCCCAAAAGGTGGCTGCTGTATCCATTGTTAGTGAGAAACCGTCAGACCTGGCCTCATTCTGCATGCTTAACGGTTCTTCTCATGTTCTACGGGAGTCGATTTTGCGTCTGTCGTCATGCTTTCTTGGCTCCGCTCATTTTCACGTTGACATCGAGGAGCGGGAAGCGTCCTTCGACGCTGTGTCTATGAGGAGTTGAGACTCGAAGTCATCTTGAGGGCATTCTGCCGAAGGGCGGCGGCGTCTTCGGTGGAGTCGATCGAGACGATAGTCCCATCAGGGTATCTGGCACACATCCCAAATTTAGGGTGGCGTTGAAGACCCTCTCTTCTGCCTCAACCATACACATGTTAGGGAATAGGAGTCCCAGAGGGGAACCCATCTCGACTTCATCTACCTCCTTTGCACATATCTGAAGGAAGTGCTGAAGGAGTCCTTTTGGAAGACTCAGGGTGTGGCATCCGTAAGGTAAATCCTTTTAAGGACTGCCTCAAAAGTCTCATCTACGAATGACCAGGAGATAAGAAAATTTAGGATTTTGCTTATATACATGGAAATTTATATATATATATATATATATACACGGAAATTAAAATATATATATATATATACATATATATATATATATATATATATATATATATATATATATATATATATATATATATATATATATATATATATATATATATATATATATATATATATATATATATATATATATATATATATATATATATATATAAATTTATATATAAATTATATTACATGTCGCTGTTTTGATTCATGAAAGCGAAATAATTTGCTATATGTTTTTCCATTTGAATGCCTCTACCAGAATACCCTTTTTTGATAGTTTTTTTTTTTTATTATTCACGTCTTCTAATAGTAAAAGAAAAGTTACAAACGACCAAACGACCTTGAACAAGCGAGGCAGTGGACGTTTTAATGGCATTCATCCTGAGAAAAGCATAGAAGCTTGAAATTCCCAGCCCAGACTGTAGCCCGTGAAAGAGTCGTTTAAGAAATATCCATTTTTCTTCTCTCGAAAGTTTGAGAAACAGAAATCGCCATTTGGATTCCACGAGGGCCACTCCCCTTCTGCCTGACTTTTCTGTGGACACGATTCAAGCATTGCATGAAAAGCCTGTTTCAGGATTTTAATGCAACAGGAGTGTTTTTATTTATTTTCTACAGTCAAAGGATTTTATTTTTTTTTTTAATTACGACTTTCTCTTTTACTTATTTATGGGTTGATGCACACGTTTCAAGAAATGCTTATTTCCGTATCTGACGTCAGGAAAGGGTACGGTTCGTCATTTCGTGGAAAAATAACCCTGTATTTATCGTTACTAGAAAAACAGTTATGAATTCATAATATTTTTTTCAATACTTTTCAATTCAGGATACAATATATATATATATATATATATATATATATATATATATATATATATATATATATATATATATATATATATATATATATATATATAATATTTCCGTGTCTGTAAGCAAAATCCTAAATCTTCTTATCTATATATATAGATGAGACTTTTGAGGCAGTTCTCAAAATATTTTATATAGATATATATATAGTCTTCCAATACTTTTCAATTATATATATATATATATATATATATATATATATATATATATATATATATATATATATATATATATATATATATATATATATATATATATATATATATATATATATATATATATATATATATATATATATATATATATATATATTATATATATATATATATATATATATATGTAATCAAAATTAAAAATAATCTCCTTGCCATTTAGATGAGATTTTTAATCAGATTCTCAGAAGGATTTATTTACGGATGCCACGCCCTGAAGTCTTAAAAAGTACTTTTCAATTACAGGACAAGTTAAATATGGAAAATTATATATAGCAAAATTTATATATAGGCAAATATAATACTGGTATATAACAATATATTTTAATATGCCATAGTAATAATAAGATAACACTGGTATTCCAATATATATATATAGCAATTATATATATCAAAATCATAAAATATCTAGGGAGCATTCAATTGGGAATTATATGAGAACAGAACATATATATAATCTCGGAGAATTCAAATGGAAAGGACACCATTGTTAGAAAACAAATTATGCCGACGTTTCACGACAATTTTTATTTCGCATTTTCAAGACTGGATTGCAGTCATTAAAAAAATTCTTCTTACAGAAAGTCACATTAAAACATCGATATATACATATAAATTATAAGCCAAATAAAAACGGGGGATAGGCTCAGGACATACCTAAACCGTAGTAATTCAAGACTAAAACAGAAAGTTTTCTCAAGAACCCAGGAAGAGCAAGAAAGGACGAGAGAAGAAAAACATAAACAAAGGAGGTTAAGTCGATGAAAATTGTACAGAGGTTGTTTTGAGTATTTAGCGTTGGGTCACCAATTGTCTTCTCATGATGATAATAATCTCTAATATATTGAAGGTCATTTTCATTTTGGACTTGTCCTATTATAGGAAAAGGGATAATTAATATCAGTTTTGTGATTTATTTTTACATGATTTTTTATATTTGAGTGGTCTGGATTAGACAGTTTACATCCAGTTCTGAAGACCACCTTTATGGAATTCTATGGTAAGTGGCCATTTTCGTGCATCCGACGTAAATCCCAGGTAAAGATTGGATTCTTGGCGATCAGTTTCAGGTTACAGCTGCGAACGTTCTTTGAAATATGGCAAGAACGGAGAAGGCAGGCGAATCAGCCAAGGTGATAAAATACACGGGGATAAGGAGCAGGCAATCACAATGGCGAAGTCTGACTCACAATTTATTCCGACGCCTTTAAACATTCAGCTGAATGCATCCTCAAGGTTCTGTGACAATAAATAACGACCAATATGAACTTAGAATTTGTCTCCAACGAAATGAAATTTCAAATTCTCTCTTTTATCGACAATATTATATTTATTGATTTGGTACAGGATAGGCAATTTTACAAACTTAAAAACATGGTTGTTATCATTCCTAAATTTTGTAAGACAAATATCGTACTTTTCAACTTTTCTAAATACATTTTATCCAAAGAGAAGAATTCTTGTCTGATCCCTCGAGTTGGACCTTTTTGTTTGACTTGGTCAAATTATAGGCCAAAATATAACCGAAAGCTTTTTTTACCATTAAAATCGATTTTTCAGATTAAATCTCCCATATATATAATGCCAATTTGAGTGGTTTACAAAATGAATATATCTAGTCTATCACAATATATATATATATATATTTTCAAATATTGTAAATGATTGGGCATCCTTTTTCAAGAAATGTGATTTTGACCAAGCCAAACTTAAAAAGTTGGCCCAAAACGTGATGACATCATAATTGTGAGACAAAGATATCTCTTATCAGGGGGCATTTGACATCAAATTTTTCGCATCTTTAACAAATTGGAAAAAATCTACTAACCCTAGTTTCAATCGATTTAAAAATACGACGCTTTTTATATGTAACTTGGTGGGCGGTGCAAATTTCCGGTTGGATTTTTTTTTTTTTATGTGAGAAACATTTCTAGCACAATCCTAGAGACAGGCAAGTTCTGTATTTTACTATTGTATATTTCTTATTTAGAGAACGAAGAGTCTTGAAGGACTGTGGCTAAAAGATATTTCAGGCGAGAAGTACAAAATCCAACATCGAAGCGGAAACTGCCTTCTATTCTTGTCCTTTCCTAATTGATTTCAGTTGTGGAGTTGGTTTTATTGAATTTTATGTACAGTATGGAACTATATCTGTTAAAGTCAAAAGTTGCCAGGAAAATGATGATGGTTTAGGAAGAGAATAATCAATGAATATCATGTATTGCTGATACATTTCCATTTCTGCAAATCCTATTGCATCAGTGGCGGTGAAATTTTTATGAACAGTGACCTTTTGTATAATACAAGTATCTATGGTTTGCCAGCAACAAAAGGGCAAAACTATTTTTACCCTGCTGAAACCAAACCTTTTTTTTTTTTATATAACAGAATAAAAGACAAGTACGATAGCGCCAGTCCATCCCGGCCTGATTAATACGACAGATTTTAATCTCTCTGAAAGTCATCGATCGTATCCGACTTATCGCTTTCGCTTTGTCGATCCATCGAGTCTATGATGGCGATGTTTGTGGCCGGCCATTTCTTTCAGTCTGTATTATTTTCTTTTTTTGGTTTTTTTGCGTTATTTTGTCGTTTTTCATTTGTCAGTATAGCGTATATTTTCGTTTTCCTTGTCATCGTGTTTTGCAGATTTGTCAAAAAGAAAAAACTCACTTAGGCAAAGGAGACTTAAATTTCCCACCGGATACGTCTTTTTTTATTGTGCATTCTGGAGGTCTATGAATGGTTTTGCTTGGTCCCTTGAGATGGTGGAGGAGGAGGACTATTACTGTTAAGTTTAGCAATGAATAAAGAAAAAGAAGTGGGTACATGACACAAATGTGAAAAGAAATTTTTGGTGAATATCATCATCTTGTTCTAGAGATGGAAATGGATGAGAGAAATTTAGACAATATTTCAGACTGTCTCCAGCTCAGTTCTCTGAAGTTCTATCATTTAGAACAACATATTAAGAAGAAGGACACCAATGGAGATATGGGGCGGGATAAAGGAGGGCAGGAACATCTGCTGTGAGACCCAAGTGAGTTTCTTGCGCGAGGCGAGCTACGTCCACAAAAATCGCGGGCCCGGCAATCTTAAGCTATGAATGCTTTTGCAGACATCGGTAGTATAGCCTCGCACATGGTGTGAACGGCCTCTTTTAAAACAAAGCCAGCTATTAAAAGCCACGTGACGCAGCATTTATAACATGGTTTTTAATCTTCATAAAATTAGACAAAATGCACATGAAGATGGCCATTGGTATGAATAAGAACCTCAAGATTTCATTAAGGCAAACTTCTTTGCGTTTTTATAACTGGCCAGATACAGGGAGAGAGAGAGAGAGAGAGAGAGAGAGAGAGAGAGAGAGAGAGAGAGAGAGAGAGAGAGGAACTCTCTAAAGTCTTTCAAAGGAGGGCGAAGTGGTTGCTCAAGAAGAGAAAAGAAAGGCCTTTGGAGGGTCTTGGAGCTGAAACGTCTTCAAAAGTAATGAAGTGGTAAAAGACGGGAGGAAGTTTCATATTGTTTTTCTCTTCCTAAAATGTTTATAAGAATTATGAGTCTGTTCACAATGCTTGAGGATGAATGAGGGTCTTCTGCAATAGTTGGAATAGCACAGTTTCTTCAGGCACTTTGTTATCTGGAAAACTTGCCAATTATTCTCATTTATTTTTCAGCTCATTTGCGTACATATATTTGTTTATTTCTTGCTTAGAAAATGTATGAAATTATATGAAACTACTTAATTTCTGATTGCTCTAATGTGACACATAACATCAAGGGCATCGTACACTCTTTTGGGATGAGGTTCTTAGCCTCATGAGTCTTTTTGTCATGACTGCCTCCCGTCACACCGGGCCAACTACCAATACCTATTTCAATGCAGATCAATCTAGAGACAACAGACTTTCCAAAAGACCTGGAAAAGTCATCACCGCCCACCCACTTCCAGCCACGGCCTTGATCGAAATCGGGGACGAGTCTTCTTGGTTTGTGAAAGCGAGCTGAGAGCAAAAACGACGCTTTTCTCTTCCATCTGGGATTTTCTCTGCCCCTATTCCTTGGTTAGTGAAAGGTGCCAAGAGTGTATAAGGTGATTTGACCACCTTCCCTCACCCACAACCCCCTCCAAAAAAAAATAAACAAATACAAAATCTCAGTGCGTGCCATCTGTAACTATATCTAATACATGTTATCTAAATTCTTTCGTAAAAGTTAACACGGAAAACATGTGCAAAGGAAATCGAAATCAGTCAATCACTAAAATCTCGAGAGTGGTATTGAATGGCTCCCTTTTCAATTTCCCTTACTGAAATCTCAATTGAAGATAACTGAGTTCCTGGTCCTTTTATTAAAGGAATGGGTAAAAGAAATTCGAAAGAGTGAATTTGTGAGGAAAATTTCCGAGGTTCCTCGAAGGAAGAAAATCTCGCAGAAAGAATTCCTGGGAAAGGACTCAGGAAAAGGACGCTATGATTTCGTGTTCCTGTCAATAAAAGTATAATGGAATTGAACTGCCTGCAAGGAAATTGTTTAGGATATAATAAGATTTATTAGCTCAATGATAAAGTAACGTAAAATTAAAGTGATATTTAAATTACATAATACCTAATGAAAACTAAAATGTCCTCACACATGAGCTGACAACGGTTTATTGTGGGTATTAGATAAAATAGACCAAGGAACAAAGTTTACAGCTGCTTTTGTTGTTCTCCTTTATTTCTTATGTAAACTTTATCATCATTATCGTCCAACTCTGAGAAGGAGCTGTCTTTAGATAAGGTCTTTATTGCAAAGAGAAGTGGGAACAAGTTTCAAAGCAGAAGGTAAAGCAACCAATGAAACTGTTTCGTGTCTAACAAAGAAACCCCGTTTTGCTTTCTACGAGTCCACCCTCCAGCAGCCTTATCACGTGACCTCAAGTGGCTGAAAGTATCTCCGTGGAATTTTTGAAACTACGATCAGGGAGGAAATAGACTTCCTCAAGTTCTATCATACCTTCTTTAGAAACGTTCTTATAGAACCATAAGAAATTTCATCTCCTTTGGTTTATTGTTCTAGGAAGTTTTACGAATCAGTGAATGCCTAGAGAGAGGCAGAATGACCCCCAAACAACATGTTATTTAAACCATTTAAAACTAGGAAATACGCCTTGTGGGATACTCTGTATGTTGTAGATAAAAGGAACCTTATGAGGATATCGACTTAAAACTTGACTGAATTCTTAGTTTGAGTAAAATCGTGCACCGTGTATAAGCAATGCTGTATAAGCACTGAATTATCAAGTTAATAAGTAAAATTATAATATTTTCTAGGACAGTTCATCCATTACAAATGCGTTTTATATGATTTGTATCTAATTCTTGGAAATCGTGTATTCAGTCTTCACTTTTGTCCAGTTATTTGGTCGTTAATATTCCATGCGTGCTTTTCTTGAAAATTCAGGAAACTGTACAACACAAAGAAAGCATCTATGATATAAACAAGCGTACGTATGACATGTACATACAGGCACGAAAATGCAAACACTTTTTAACACACGCACACACACACACACACACACACATTTACATATACAATATATTATATATATATAGGTTTATATATATATAAATATATATATATATATATATATATATATATATATATATATATATATATATATATATATATATATATATATATATATATATATATATATATATATATATATATATATATATATATATATAAATATGAATGGTTATTTCCGCCTCAATTCCTCCTCTCCCACAGATACTCATCATCAGCTCATCGACATGCTTGACACACAAAGCACAGCTCATTCCGAATTTGGCCAAGTCCTGACACTTCCTTATAAACAATCAGGTCCTTCTGTTGCAGCAGCACTCCGGCAGTACCTTCTTGCTTCCCTTCCTCCCAAGGGTTCAGGAGTGCTCGTCGTCCTTACGTCCTTCCGCACATATTTTTCGTCTCACATCATCTTCATTCTCTCCAGGGGACGAAATCCCTCCAACACCTTCACCTGGACAGGAGATATTTTAGGTAGTTATTTAAACTAACAGTAACCAACCATCATTACGGTTTACGATTTTAGGAAGAAATAGAGAATGACATACTTCCACTTGTGCCATCTGCGCAAATTGAAGGAATTTATCTCCCCCAACGGACGCAAAATTGGCGCGATTATCGGACTTCATATTTGAACACCCATCGTATATTTTCGAAACATCTGCAAAAGGATGAAATTGCCTTTCCCACGCCCACTCTTCTCATGAATAATTGAAATTACACTACAGTCTTCCCTGGCTCGTTTGAGTGTAAACTTTTTTTTATGGCTTAAAGAGAATATTCTTTTAACTGTTACTAACTAGACTTTCTGTTTGTGTGTCAGACAGGCAGACAGACAGACAGACAGACAGATAGACAAATAAAGAAGACGGATCTTCACTGGATTTAATCTACTAAACATTTCTTAATATTTTATTAGTACCTCTGATGCTCGCTACTGTAATGATGTCAATAGGTAGCGTGCCCAGCGAGATAGTCTAATATATATATATATATATATATATATATATATATATATATATATATATATATATATATATATATATATATATATATATATATATATATATATATATATATATATATATATATATATATATATATATATATATATATATATATATATATATATATATATATATATATATATATATATATATGTATGTATGTATGTATACGGTATATTCATAGCTCATTGAGATGGTAAGGAACCAGTCAGCTGTGAAATTTATTATCATACATTGTGAAATAGCTTGAGATTTATTTTTAAAATTGATATAATAGAGGTTTAGTTGCAGGATAATTGACAATATAATAATGAAGGAGTGTGGATTTTATTTCGGAATTATACTTCGTGAGAGATATTTGCAGGATCCATTCCCATAAACTTTACTTGAACACGACGGACAGTAGCTCTTACATGCAATCAACTACGTTAATCTATTTATAGTTTCTAACGATCTTTTCCTTTAGGCGATATAGGTTTAGTTCCACTAAAGACAATTTTGAGTGTACAAAACCGTCATCACATATTTAAATTTTTTTGTGTGGGGGGGGGGGGGGTTGGTCAAATGTGTCCATACATACAGCACGAATCATGAATCATCTCATAAAGTTAACAGAATGACGGAATGAAGTTGTCGTTTCGGAATATGTTTCGAAGTTTTTGGGCCTTATGCCAAGACAGTTCTGACTCTCTGTGGAAGCCCATTTATCGTGAGTCATTTTGTTTGGTCTCTTGTCCGGATTTGCCACCCGAGGAGAGAGACACCAAAGTGGCCCATGTTGTTGCACAGAACGAATCATGTGCTATTGATAACAAGAAGTTTCTCCCTTCAGTGGGTGGACATTCAACCAAAGATTGCAATACACTTTATACTATTCATCTTGCTGATGGCACTGCAACCTACATTCCGTGAGCACAGCTAATTCTACAACCTTGTTTTTCAATTTATCAGCAACCATTAAATCATACTTTGGTCTTTGAATATATTATTTACTTTTTCTTTATTCCAATCATACATCCTTTGTGCTTTTATAATCTTCATAGTTATGTCTCTCTCTCTCTCTCTCTCTCTCTCTCTCTCTCTCTCTCTCTCTCTCTCTCTCTCTCTCTCTCTCTCATATCATATACAGTAAGATCCAGGTTCCATAATCACGAGATGGGAAAAGTAGAGCTCATTTTCTTATTCTGAATCTTTTTCCCTTGTGACCTTCATAAGTAATATAAAGAAAATGATCACGATGTCACACATCACTCACAATCAATATCAGATGTATGACTGGGAGTTTTTTTTTTTCTTAACCTTACTCTCTCTCTCTCTCTCTCTCTCTCTCTCTCTCTCTCTCTCTCTCTCTCTCTCTCCAGGCGATAGGGAGGGATATTTGTGCAATACAAAATTCTCCTGAAATGAAATTTATTTTTACTTTTTATAATAAGTATTTCTTCGCTTAGAATGTTTTCCAGTGATCTGTCCAGTGATAATTAATGAAGTTAATCACACAGGGAACGAGTCTCATGTCAGGACAAATCACACAAATACTGATCAATAGTTAATAAACAGGCAGTACATAAATAGCACAACATATCACAGAGATAGTCTGAAAAAGAAGATCATTGTCATTTAATTGCTGCTGTTGTTTTTGTTGAGGAATTGTTCACCCTTATATGGGATAAACAAAAAAGAACCTTCACTTTACTGAATATACCCTGACTAAATGAGAGGCGTTCAGTGGTGATTGAAAGTGATATAAACTCGTGAGAGAGAGAGAGAGAGAGAGAGAGAGAGAGAGAGAGAGAGAGAGAGACTCATGTGGATCTGCACTCATAAAATAAAAATTGAAGGTCTCTGGAAATTTGCGTGACGTTTGTGGCACAGAGGACCAGGAAAGTTTATTTGGGATAATTCTGTTTCTGCTCGCACTTGATAATAAATTTGCCTTGATTTACTGTTGCACTACTAGCACATAATTAATCGATAATTGTTATTTACAAAAATGCTCTCAGTTTCTTCAGGTTCTACTGTTTCCAAAGTGCTTGGCATCTAAACTTTACTTCCATAGTTCTGTTACTTTATTCGAAGTGAAATTACATTTAGATTCCGTTCGAAGGTAATACATGTAGAGAATTTTTTTTTCTATATTTTTAGAATTCTGTCTTTTTTTCTACCTCATGACTTTTAAAATTGGTGCGAGTCGCCGTCATCATCATCATCATTACCATACTACTAATGGCAATAATCAGATCGAAAAAAGGAGGAAAGTTTTGATAAGAGTCTTCATATTCAGGAAAATCTGTCGTTTGGACGTATACGGGATCAGAAATTGGTGATCGAACACTTCATCAGCCTTTGATCTACATCGACCTAAACGCTCACGCCTTTCAGAAAGTGATCTGCCAGCGCAGTATAAAACGGAAATCCTGCGTGCAATGTTTTTAGTTACTGTCAAGACGACGCAAGTGATTGCCAGTGCTGCGTCATTGTCTGGGTGCGCTCCATCTGGTCTGGGGAAATGTCACTGGAAATAGGAAACGTGCAGCTGTAAATAGCTAGCCCCTTTCTACAGTACTCTGCGCGGTTGTGACTTGACTTGACGTCATCCCTTTGGGAGTGAAATAAAGATGTAACCTGAAACGTTTCAAATAATGTTTGTAATCAGAAAGGAGGCTTTGGCCAGTAGATTCTGCAGTTCGGTTGTTATTTCGATGTCCTTAATGTTTTATGACGGTGAATGTTAAATCATTGGGATGTTTGGTTTATTGTGTTTTGTATTTGTTTTATCGCCTTATGCAAAAGCGAAACGGGACGGCACATCAAATTCCGTCTACTCTCAGTCATGATTCAAGTTATTGCTGAAGAAGAAGAGATACGGAAAAAGGTAGATAGATAAATAGATCGATAGATAGATAGGTAGGGAGATAGGTACATAGATATAGAAAAGTTATTATCTATCAGCCAAACGTGCTTGGGCAAAGAGGGAAAGCTTTTCCAACGTAGAATAAGCTACTGCTGCTCATTTAGTCTCTTCTATTCGTTTATCGTTTTTCCTTCTTTTGTTATTTTCTCAACTTCTGCATTTTTCTTAAGCTTCTCTTCTTAGCTTTCCAGGATATCATGTCTTCTTGCCGACGCGTCTGGAAAACTTTTTGGACACCAAATGTTATCGTTGGGAAGGAACCAATATCTTCCGGTGAACAGAATCCGATTCTCCTTTTGAATGATTCTCAACTTTAAAATGGCTTCTTCATTTTGAAGTTTGCCATTGAGGAAGGGGGCTGCAAAATAGTGCTATATCAGTTATCGCCATCAAAAGTCAATATATTCTTCGTGTTGTCTCGAAAGAAACAGAGCTGGAAAATGGTGACATTTTCAGGAATGCTCTGGGTATTGTAAAGGGCAATCTGATTTCACTAATACCATAAGCAATGCTCATGAAATAATAACACGCGTTGCAGATGTCTGGGTAAAGATCACGTGGTAAATAATCTACTCTCTACCATTTAAATAACAATGATCACAGATATTCGTGCCTGTTGTCCATTGAATTATTGCGAGTCCTTTTATCCAAGAATTAACCCCAAATATATATTTTTTTAGTTTTCCCTTGCCATTTACCCATTTGTGGTATGTCTCATTATTATGAATATAACAACAGATGATAAAGCATTTGAAAAGAGCATAATTTGAACACTATCTAGCCAGAGAGACGAAAGCTTTGACAAAGATCCCATTCTGCTTCTCCTCACTCACCTGCCAACTTTTCGAAAAGGAGAAGCCATTTTGAAACTCAAAATCCTTCAAAACGCGACTCGAATTCTTCTCGCTGGATGATAATGGTTCCTTCTCCAACATAAACATTTGGCGTCCAGAAAGTTTTGCAGACCCGTCAGCGAGAAGACATGATATCCGGGGAACAGCTAATAAGCGAAGACCAGGAAAATGCAGAAGCTGAGAAAATACTAAAAAGAAAATATGATAAAAGAGGAAAGATTAAGTGACCAGAGAATGCGTATGCCACTGTAGGAAAAGCTTTCTCTCTCTGGCCCTGCACATCTGTTGGGAAGATAGAGACTTTAACCCATCTACCTATCTATTTATTTTTACCCGGCATTAACGTGAATCATGAATAACATACTCTGATGTTAAAGCAATAAAGCAAATACATCAGTAAAATTAACCAAATAGAACAAAAACAAAACTAAATCATTAAACTTAAGACAGCATTTTCCATCATGGTCAAATCGGAATTTTTAAGGTGTCTGAAGTGTTCTCTCGATAGCTGTTGCTAAGATCTCTCTCTCTCTCTCTCTCTCTCTCTCTCTCTCTCTCTCTCTCTCTCTCTCTCTGATAATGTAACAATTTCATTAAGTCACTGGTAAAGTTAGATAGACTCCAAGAAAAGTAGTTTATTGGATTGACACAGTGAATTAATGCTTCAAGTTAAATTATTGTTGGGGCAGAAAAAAAATATTTCCAAATTCCATCATTAACTTTCCGTCCAAGATGATTTCCTCGGCAGCCGTTCGAAGGTTGGGTGAAGGCGATGCTGTTGGAATGAGAGAGGCTTTTTCTGTGCGGAAAGTGAATGAGAATCTGGTTTCTTCACGAATTTCTTCAGCATCATCTTTATCATCCTGACGTCTTTCTATATTTTTCATTCCGTTTATAGAATGAATTGAATATAGAGTTTAGGCCAAAGGCCAGGCGCTGGGACCTATGAGGTCATTCAGCGCTGGAAGGGAAATTGACAGTAAGAAGGCTTGAGAGGTGTAACAGGAGGAAAACTTCGCAGTTGCACTGTGAGACAAGTGATAGAGAGGGTGGAAAGTCAGATGAAAGAAGGAATTTGAACGGAGGTACAGTAAAAAGAATGCAAGGGCGCCGAAGGGAGGCTGCGAAGGTTTTCTTTTTAATGCCTACAGTGCACATTCATGAGGTGCACTGATGGCACTTCTACGGGGTTCATTCCATTTGCGAAAAAGTGAATGAAAAGCAGATTTTGATAACCTATATTAAGCATATGGACAAGAGGTCTACCTTTCGGGTTATTCTTTTTTAATCACCTGTACATTCAACCGATTTCTTTTTATCATTTTGCTCTGAATGCCTTTCCGTGACCTCATCAAACGTAGAATTACCTTCAAGGGACTGCGTTCATGTACTTCATAGGTCTCCTTTCATTCCTGTCCAGATTTCTTTGCTGGCTCTCTCGTCTAGTATTGTGTGATGACATCATTAAGCCATAAAGTAACCCGTTAGATATTTCTCCTCCTAATCCTAAACGTCTCACCAAACGATTCCTTGTCTGCTTTTTTTTTTTTTTTAAGAAACAAAAAGAAGTCAATCACCCGTAGCCTACGAGTAAGCATAGCACCTTTCTGCACCAAAAACATAATTTTCAAATTCTGAAATAAACGTGAATTAAAGATGAAAATAAGAAAAAGCATATTATTGTAATTTGAATAAAAGTTTTTGAATTTTGCCGTAATTTGTTTGTTGGTTTTTGTTATTCTGTTGAAGTATAAACTCCTTATACCTCGTCTTGGTCAGTTTACTTTTATTACAAAAACACGTGGTGGTCGTGAACCAGAAAACCTATAATATAAAAAAAAAACCTTTTCTGTAATATTTGGGAAGAATATCAACTTCTAAAAGTAAAATTCTGATATAAAAATAGATATGAAACTAGTAATATAATTATAATTTTTTTTACTTTAACTAAGATTTATATTACACATTTTTGGTGTAAGTTGAATAAATGATGAAGTTCAACTCCCAATTATTATTCTAGAAAGAAGATTTTTATTATGATATTTCTTTTCCTTCACATAAAACGGTAAGATTTACGTGTATTTCTTGTCTCTTCCAGTCACTAAAAGTTGCTTGCAGATGTAAAGACTACATAAGGCATCGTACATATTTTGTTTTCCTAAAAATGAAAACAAAATCGTCTGGTTCTGTTAGTGACAGAGTCTACTGTTTGTCTTCTGTCAAGGAAAAGCGCTCGTTCAGTGTCAGGTGATGTGAGCCGTGGCGAACAGAGCAAAACAAAAGTTTCATTTCGTGCCGAGGTCAGGAGTCTGTAACAGCTCAGAAGGGTTTATAGATGTGTCAACATTGCAACATATGCGAGGAACAGGTTAGTTAGAACGCGTGGCAGGGCTCAAATAGGCTGAATGCATTGTTCCTCCCTGTGTGAAAGGGCAGCGCTTTGATGCTGTGATCTGCTGGTTTTCTGTATTCATACGAAGCTTCAGTGATGTTGAGTCAGGTGGGATGGATGCCATAAAATAATGTTTTTTTTTAACGAAATTCATTATGATGGGTTTTGAAAAGAGAACAAAATTTTCTCGATATGTTTGTCGAAATCTGAAGACTAAATCCGTTTCTTTATGGAATTGTCATTTTCATTAGTGCCTCCAGCGTTCATAGACAAATGCACAAGTATTCATAAAGGTTTCCTTTGGCAGATAACTGTCTTCACTCAGCGCCTGTTTTTTTTTAAATGCTGTCACAAGGTATATAATTCCAAGTGGCTTTATGGAATTGCAATTTTATATATCCATTTTGACAACTGTATTTGTTTTTAATATGAAGAAGCTTTCTCTGACATGTTTTCTTAGGATGAAGTTCACGAACGTTCCCGTCTTGCGTCGGGCGGGGGTGGGAATCACTGGGTATTTACAGTAGGAAAAAATCCTAAGTGCCACAAAATAATCTCTCTCTCTCTCTCTTAAATCTCTTGTGCAGTTAAATCACTGTGTGGTAAAATTTTCAGTCAACACACACACACACACCACACACATAGCAGTGTAGAGGAATGTTATATAGATATATTTTTATATATATATATATATATCATTATCATTTCATGACATATATTATATAATTATATAGATTTGTTTAGGTCCTTGTTGGGCTCATTGGAACAGTTTATTTCAGTGGACTGCCTCTAAACCAAGGGGGCCTGAGTTCATAAATAGAAGATGAAAATTATGGGAACTCACCTTAAAACTTCCTGGATTTGAGTAATAAATGGAAGGTCGCCATTTGGAATTAGAATTCTTTGACAGTTTAAAAAGGGTTTATTTATCAGAGAATGAGACAAATATGCAAGACCCAAAAGGAATGTAAAATGCAAACCCATCAAAACACATAAATTACATACAGTAGAGCAATAATGCAGTACTTGGCAAATGAGCAATGTAAATAGGAGGGGCCAAAGGTACAATAATCCCCATTATAACAATAACTCAGTTATGTTAAAATTATATTAAATTGGCTGATGGTAATTCTTGAAATGGGTAAACTCCAGGGTAATGGAGTCAATTAATTAAGATGATTCTCTTTTAGCAACAGGATTTCCGACTTTAGGCTGCGGTCAGGAATGGTTTGTCTTTCACGATAATTTGGATTAATCATGAACTAGTGGGACATAAATTTGCAACTGGGCAGATGATGACTTCCTGTACCATTTTGAATTTGGTATCACACAAAGAGAAATGAAATCTCCTTATAAAAGTATTACACAAATGCATGTTCTTAAATTCTAACCATTATAGCCCAGATTATAAAATGTAGAAATCACTTAATCACAGTCGTGGAATCGGGGTGGATTGGGCTTTGAAACAAGGAAAATTTTGCCGTCATCCCCATCAGGGGAAGCTTGGGAAAGGAAGGGTTTAAGTTTGATTTTTTTTAAATAAGAGAAATGGAAGGAATTTAGTGAAGAGAGACAGGAGGTGACTGGCGCCAAATTCACTCTCTGCTTACCTATTTCAGACAAATATTTGAGGTCCAAAATACCACGTCTCGGGCTTACGATCGTGAGTTTGAGCCGCCACCTGAGACAAGAAGATGCGGCCGGACCGGTGGCTGGAGTGAGTCTGCTCGTTCTCTGTCTCGAGCGGAGGCGTGAGGTGATAGGCTTTTACCTAAAAGCGAATTCTTTGCCAGTAAAAAGATCACAGGAATAGCGGTCTTAAAGATAATGAGCCTAAGGTTTAAGATGCTAGCTACCCCCTGAGTGGTTTACGCCCTAACGTCTATTTCCTCCCTAAGCCTACTTTGAAAATATTACCCCAGAAGGGGGGGAAATCTAGGTGTGTGCTGGTAGCGGGAGGTGGGGTGGGTTTGAAGGAGGGAGATCTATTGTGTAGTAGGCCCAGGCATTTCCTGAAGGCTACGAGGGCATGCGTCTGGGTCCATATAAGTGGAAAACAGCTTGGTTCCGCCATATTGGCCTAATTATAAGTTAACTTAGATGATGATTTTCCCTAGAAGGTAGCTAGATATATATAAATAGGAGGGAGGAATGTAAATATATATATATATATGTATATATATATATATATATATATATATATATATATATATATATATATATATATATATATATATATATATATATATATATATATATATATATATATATATATATATATATATATATATATATATATATATATTTATATATAAAAATTGTAGATTCTAGGGGAGGAATACGCTGGAGATTCACACTTTCTTTATCCTGTCATACATTTCGTGATTCATAATATCATCATCATCAGGGAATTCTAGGGAAAATCGAATAAATTAACAAAAGGGACTGAACGGGTGAAACTGAATTACTTTAAAGTATAAATAATAAAAAAATACAAAAACTCATTACAAAATTACACTGACTAGAGCACACTTGCATGCACACAAAGCATAAAATCATGTTCCGTGTGAACACTGTCATAATGTTATACAAGAGCACGTTAAAGAGAACATGGCATAATTAAGCACTTTGAATAAATTACGTCAACAAAATTGTTTTAAAAATCCAATACGTTGGGAAATAAATTAAGAGAGTAAAACACCCAAAGAACGCCACATTAAAAAAACACAAGGCGCTAACCTTACAAAGCAAATGACAGAACCATACTAACAGACAAAAAATATTAGTGCCTATGACAGGAACAATGGAACAGAGGCAGTTTGAGAGTTTAACGAGGGAACGCGTAGTTTTATATGTAGAGATTTACGTATCAAGTCTTTGTTGGTCTTGTGATTGGCCAATGACTTTAAATCTTCGCAACAAAGACCATTGAATGTTAAGCAATTCTCCAGTAGATAAAGTGGAAGATATTTTTTACATCATTGAACCTTGTGTTTTATTTATTATGGAATAGTTTGATTTTTCTTTCATACAAGAACAACATTCCTATGAACCCTGATTTTATGAAGACGTGGTATTTGTATTTCATTAAACTATGCAAAGAATGTAAAATGAACATGCATATTTGGATGTAAATATATCAGCCAAGGTTTTGTATGCATCAGGTGATGGAACAGGGAATCTCATACCCATTTCATGACCAGGAACGGTAGAAGAAAAATGAAAAATAAAAGGAAATTTAGTTTATCACCAACAGGATAAATTTAATTGAAGGTGAAATTATGTATAGAATAAAAGTAGGGTGAAAAAAAAGAGTAACATCAATTCAGCTGAAACAAGAATTATCATCGTAGTAATTATATACTGAATTGAACTGAGGGAGTAAAAGCAAAGATGCTCCCAGGATCTCCGTCGAACATATTAATCAATTTAGTAAATCACCAGTCAGAGAAAAAAATATAGTCCCCCCCCAAAAAAAATTAAAAATTTAGTCCCTGATAACGTAACGTTTATTCGATCGGAATGTGTTCCTCTCTGGGAAGGACTTCTCCATCCTAGTTCGTTGTTGTGACTGGAACAATAAGTAAACTAAAAAGATCACTGACAAATGACCTCGATAGTTTGGGATAAGAGGTCAGTGGATGGTGATCCAGCAAAGTTGGATTTGGAAGGACTTTTTAAAAAGTTAGTAATGAAGTGCCTTGGTAGCCTTCAGCTGTATAAATATATATATATATATATATATATATATATATATATATATATATATATATATATATATATATATATATATATATATATATATATATATATATATATATATATATATATATATATATATATATATATATATATATATATATATATATATATATATATATATATATATATATATATATATATATATATATATATATACATATATATATATATATATATATATATATATATATATATATATATATATATATATATATATATATGTATATATATATATATATATATATATATAATATATATATATATATATATATAATAATAATAATAATAATAATAATATATAATAATAATAATAATAATAATAATAATGTTGATAGATTCAGAATTTCGTGAAAAACAATCTGAGTAATAAAAATCCACAATTATAACTATCTTAACAGGGAAGGGAGGGAGAGAGAGAGAGAGAGAGTGAGTTTATCAGTTGGCATTCAGGGTTTTCCCAGGCAGCACCGGGTTTGTCACCAAAAAACACAGCCTGACAATGAAAACTTTCTCTCTCACTCTCTCTCTCTCTCTCTCTCTCTCTCTCTCTCTCTCTCTCTCTCTCTCTCTCTCTCTCTCTCTTCCTTGTTAAGATAGTTGCTCCAAATACATTGCCCTGCATTTTTTATTTCACCTCTTCTCATCCCCCCTCCTATCGGGGCTGGATTTGGACTTAAAGGGCATCTGGACTGTGAATATTCATCTCAGCAACCTCGAAAACTATGGATTAGACACTAATATCTGTCATTATTGACATTTTATTTTTCACCCCTTCTCACCATTATTCCTGTCGGGGCTGGACTTGGACTTAAAGGGCATCGGGAGGGTGACTATTCACCTCAGTGACCTCAAAAACTATGGATTAAACACTAATGCCTTTTGTGTTTGTTATTTTTTCATGTCACCCCTTCCAACCCCCACCATCTTTAGTACCAGTGATGTCTTACCCCCACAGTATTCTTTTCCAGATAGTAAGTCATATGTATACTGAAATGAAGTATGATAAACCAATAGCATTTATTTATTTACTAAGTCTACAGGCAGAACCACCCCCTTTCAGGAAAGAGTTTCCTACCTGTACCCCCTTTGTGCTCTTTGGTGCCCTTTGATGCTAGTGATGCCTAACACCCACAGTATTCTTTTCCAGATAGTAAATCATAATGTCTAAGTTTGGGGCGTCCAAATTTTTTTTTCTGGGTGGAGAGAGTGCATTATAATTAGGACGACGTTTGGAAGATGGTCCGTCAAATAATATCTATAAAAAAACTTAAATTGGGGCGGTATATATATACCAAGTTTGGTTGAAATTGCTCAATGCGTATCTGAGTTGTGCTGAAACAACACACACACACATACACACATACATACATCCATTTATATATATATATATATATATATATATATATATATATATATATATATATATATATATATATATATATATATATATATTATGTGTGTGTGTATGTTGTGTATATATCATATAGGAGGAGAGTAGGTGGAAGAGGGTTTGTGTTAGGGTTATAGTATAACGATGCTGTTTATTATAACTGTGGTGTTCTTGTTATATTATATTAAATTTTATAACTAAATTGATTTAAATTTGATATTTTTTTCTTCGCAGATAACTCGTAATGGCAAATGATTTAATATAACTGTATACATAATCTCAAAATAATTGTTATAATCTACTGTCCACCTGCCTTTGGTGAAGATTTTTAATTGATAAGAGATACAAATATTAGTGATATTTTTTATTAGATATCTTAATTAATAATTTTAATTGATAGAGTTTGCTCTCAACGTCACTGATGTCATAATAAACATATACAACATACCAGTGGCTAATTGTTTTGCAAGAGAGAGAGAGAGAGAGAGAGAGAGAGAGAGAGAGAGAGAGAGAGAGAGAGAGAGAGAGACAGAGAGAGAGACAGCCATCCACTCGCAAGTAATTAATTTCATTTATAGGCAAGAGAGTAAAATCATAGTTTTGATCTGCTTTGAGCCTTCAGATCTACAGTAAATAGAGAGAACTAATTACAAGGGAATTAATTAGCGTGTCACAGCATATTACTAAAAGCTGAAGTTCCTTCTCTCTAGACATTTCATTTATTTTTCCGTTATCCCAAAAAAATATCTTAAATGAAACTCTTCACTTTTATCATATATATATTATTCACAGAATGTAGATGAGATGTCGATATGAATGTCAATTTGACAATTAATTCAACGATTAGATAAATCGCGCAAAGTTGAATGAATAAACTTTACAAAAACACGAATTTATACTTTTGGCGTTTGTCATGGAAGATATATATCAATGGTATTTTGTCAGTTATATTTTCTTTTATGTAAATTTATAAAATATGTTATCTCATTATACTTATAATTCAATCCTATAATGTTCCCGCGATATTTGACCAATTGCTTTTGCATCTTCAGTATTTCAGTCTGATCATGAACATAGCTGCCATGCTTATACAATGAAGGAAAAATCAGCTTCTTATAAAATTTTATTGAAACTGGAATGTACACTTAATTTTATATTCTGTAACATTTAGTGCTTGCAACTGCATTTGCTTACTTTTGTAATCTTGAAATAATGGAATTGACACCACATTTTCCTATAAACGTTTTTACGCAGTTTTGTAAGGGGGTCAGCGTCAGAGTGAAACACAAGGAGGAAGTTTTCCTTAAAAATTACTTAGGTAAAATTAAGGAAGAGAGAGAGAGAGAGAGAGAGAGAGAAAACCATAAATTGGTTATTTTCCAACTCCAATAATTCCTCGAGTTTACACATTAAAATTGTCACTTATCGAAATATTGATGAAATCTGAATTAATGTGACGGTTTCGGGAATCGGATGCAATGAACTCTGAAAAAAACAGAAAACTGGTAAGACAATATTATTATTTACGCGAAATAGACATTTTAAACCAGTTTTGAAATAGAGAATGAGAGAGAAACATTTTGTAAGACTCTCTCTCTCTCTCTCTCTCTCTCTCTCTCTCTCTCTCTCTCTCTCTCTCTCTCTCTCTAAGTGTGTTAAAATTTTCTGTTCTGCGGCAGAAATTTAGTTTAAACCCAGAATACTTCAACTGAAATAAATGAACGAGCACAGGGATAATAAGTTGTTCCCGAAAAATACAAGAACGCAGTCGTCCAACGAAACCCTTTCCTGCCTGAAAAGAAACGGACTGAAAGCCAAAATCATTCCAGGGCATCTAGCCTTTTTTTTGCTTATTTTGTGGTGGTTGTTTTTATGGTTCTTATGCAAGACTATAATCTATATCCTACAGTATATTTAAGCCAATATCAAATGGAAGTTTAATATATATATGCAATATATATAAAAATATAAAATATATTATAAATATATATATATATATATTGTATGTATGTATATGTATATATAACCTCCCTTCTATTAATAAATTTCAGCTAAATGATATATCTTGCACTTATGTATTCAGTTTTCATAGGTAATGCATTAATTACACGATATAAAGCGTGGTATTTCATTAATATAAAAAGGGTGTAAACATCCCTCACAAAATAAATATACAAAAGATTGTATGTTCCCTGGGACGAAGGCTGCATGCGATAATGGCTGCCAGTCAGTTCGTTGCAAGGCAGGCAAAAGTTTCATTGGGCAATTCAGTCCTTGTATTTTTCCTGTATTTTTTCTCTGGTGAAAGATTTCTTTTTTGCAACATTTTGGTAACTAATAATTTTTGTTAAAGAATTGCATATTCATAATATAACAATCCTGACAGAATAAAATTATTCTTGATTTTTGTAAACCTAGAAAAAGAAATAATCTTTTTAAGATTAAGAAAACAAAACCAATCATTGATTAAAAGAAAGTTTGCTAAACATTCTTGTCATAATTTTTTTCCATTTGGGTTTCCATCGAAAGCTGAAATTCCGTTTCACATGGAGGAAGGACTAAATTCTTTTTCCTTCTAGGTTCTAAGACGTTTGAAATCACGACCACTAACTTCATGGGTCATATTTTGTCACTCTGGTTTCAAGGAACAAAAGTAACGTATGAGTTCCAACTCACAATTTCCTCAAAGGCAAACGTTTTTTTATTCTTAATGATCATTTGTGTTAATTTGATTTTTTTTTGTTTTTGTTTTACACTGATTGAGTTTTTCTTATGGATTCAAGGATTTCCTCTGTACATTGTACTTTACTGCAGGTTTCTTTTTCTGGTGTCTGCTTATCATATTGGCCATCGTGCACACTTGTCGAATTAGACGTCACATTCCATATCAAATCCACAGGGCCATAAAACTCAGGAAATAAGGAAGTCTTTCATTTCTTCCTGAGGGACTTGGTGTCTGTAGTCCTCCAGACATCAACTATAAGCTCCTGTAAAATTTATGGGAAGTTTATCGTGAAAAATTTAAAGATGTAACTAATCGTTTTTCTTCAGTGAAAAGAAATAGTAGGAATAAGAATTCAAGGCCACAAGGGGTTACAAATACATTGTCGCGATTGTTTCCATACCGTTAAGTAAAAAGGCTTTTCTTTTGGTATTTCAGCTGTGTCTTCACAGCAGGCTTTATAACAACGCATCCTCACATTTCGTAAAGTAAACTCATCTTGTATATTTTCAAAGTGACTTGCCTCTCCAATATTGTATTTCACAGAGAGAGAGAGAGAGAGAGAGAGAGAGAGAGAGAGAGAGAGAGAGAGAGAGAGAGAGAGAGAGAGAGAGAGTGCGCGAAGGGAAGGTTTCGGGGAGGTATGTATGTGATTATTTAAACTAGGCTAACAAGGCCGATGGAACGGGAGAAATGTGTATAAATGTATAAGTCTTATACAAAACAACTATTGAAAACTCACCGTTCATGTACATAGCGTTCCTGTATTCAAGGGGAATGACGCTATTCCACGATAAAAGAAAACACCAGGTTTAATGATGCAAAAAAAATTTTCACTTATGCTATGGGAAAATTGCTTAACATTTACTGACATTTATTGAATTAAGAAGCTATTTCTTTTCGGTGC
>NC_089787.1:10229029-10354029 GCF_040412425.1 Macrobrachium rosenbergii
CGCCAAGTCTCCATAGATCTACTAAGGTTCTGAATGACCAGTAAAAAGCCAGTGTTTCTGTACCTGAAAGCTTTTTGCTAATCTCTGAGTCCATTAAAAAGCTCCTCATTGCTGGCTGCCATCAATCTCCCGAAATCTTACAGAAAGACTCCGCCTTTGATATGGTCCCCAAGGTAATAACCATTTCATAACAAGAAAAAATGCGCCCAAGTTTCTTCGGCGCAATCGAGTTTTCTGTGCAGGTGCTAAAGCGTATAATCAAGGCCATCGAAAATAGATCTATCTTTCGGTGGTCTCGGTATAACGCTGTATGAGCCGCGACCCATGAAACTTTAACCACTGCCCGGTGGTGGCCTATCGTATATCGCTGCCAGAAGCACGATTATGGCTAACTTTAACCTTGAATAGAACAAAAACTACTGAGGCTAGAGGCTGCAATTTGGTATGTTTGATGATTGGAAGGTGGATGATTAACTTTCCAATTTGCAGCCCTCTAGCCTCAGCAGTTTTTAAGATCTGAGGGCGGACAGAATAAAGTGCGGACGGAAAGGCAAAGTCGGTACAATAATTGTCTTTTACAGAAAACTAAAAAGGAGCTTCCAAAAGAAGGAATAAAAAATGTCTGTGGGTGAATTCAATTCACTTTACAGTAAGATGACTTCATTTAATGTTATACCTGTGACATCAGACACATCGGGAGTGCCTCAGCAAAATGTTTCTTACAATTCTTTCGTGTCAATATGACAGAGAATTAAATAGAACTTTAATAATCCACATTAAACGTTGTTCATCCGTAAGACAATTGTTTTCCTTCTGGTGTCATGTTCAGCAATTCAGATTTTCACTTATTGTATAATATGAAATCTATGTCTGCTAAGCTAGCATTTACTCAGTTGGAAATACAACTGAAACCGTTCAGCTAAATCTATGTCTACTGATGTTTTCCTCCGTGTTGTAATAACAAAGAAAAAGTGTATGTGCTAGCTGTCTCCAAAAGCACATCGCAGCAAAAGACTCGTATCTGGAACAACTTCCTTGATGTGGGATGAAAAGTCCACTCTTCGAAATAGGACCAGTTCAAAGACTTTGGAGATGTAAAAAAAATGAAAATTATTTGCATTTGAGAATTTTATGAGTCACTGTCGTGTCTGAGGCTGCGATATCATGCAGTGTTAATATAGGATGTCCAGGTATCTTTGGTTAAGAGGAGCTTCTTTTCCAGTGTATTATAGTTTTTACAATTATATATTCATATACATATATATATATATATATATATATATATATATATATATATAAAAAAATATATATAATATATATATATATATATATATATATATATATATATATATATATATATATATACATATATATATATATACATATATATATATATACATATATATATATATATATACAAGTATATATATATATATATATATATATATATATATATATATATATATATATAGTATAAGATAAAAATATATAAAATATAATATGAATATATATATATATATAAATATATATATATATATATTTTATTTCATAAAGTAACAGCCGATGATTAGATATTAAAACCTCATTTGTAGCTTAATGTTTATGCATTTAAAATCCCATGATGAAAATAAAAACCTTCAAATCATATATATATATATATATATATATATATATATATATATATATATATATATATATATATATATATATATACGACATACATACATACATACAACATAAGTGTGCGTGCAGTCTGAAAGACTAATACCTGTCTCCAAATTCATTGAATGTATAGGGTACGATAATGACTGACACGCTCGTTAAGAGAGATACATATTCCACATTCTAAATAAAAAGAAATATCCAAGAAAGCCAACTTTAGAGAAGAAAGATGCAGTGAGAGTTGAGACGATGCAAAGCATTATTTACATTTGTGGTACAAATTGTTCTCACCTTTAATTCATCCTTTCCTGCATCACCTGGAAATTGATGAGACCCCTAGACCTCCCTGCCTCCCTCCCTCTCGCGCCCTCTCTCTCCTCCATCTCAGAATGAACACAAAAATGGAAGGAGGTATATCATGACATAGCTTTGCACCCGGGACCTGGTTCCACGCGGGAAGCCAGAGAAACCTTACAAGTGTTATGAGTAGACTTATTTTCTCAACATAGCAAAAATATCTGGTAGATCCAGAGGGCATAACTATGGTCGGTACGATAATATTTGGCTAGCAAATTTGATATACTTAGAGTTTATTCCTCACTCTTCTCTCTCCAAGGATCATCTCTTGAAGAGTCAGGGAAAGCCTCGTTCCTGTCTCCTTCTGCATTTATCACTTTCTTCGGTTAACGTTACGTTTGCAACGCCCAAGGGAGAATCCCTTCTTGGCTACATCCGGAAAATGAGAGACAAGTCCAGAATTTAACATCAAAAAGCGATTAGTTTACGACAGTATGAGGTAAGGTCGACCTAAAGCAAGTCTGAAATTTTGGATAATGGCTCATTGCCATTTCTGCTAATATTGTAAGAGATAACGCAACAGGGCAATAACTTCAAGCTGCTAAAAAAAATGTCTTCTTCTTGTTTATATATATATATATATATTTATATATATATATATATATATATATATATATATATATATATATATATATAATACAATATATAGAGAGTATATGTATACACATGACACATTCCACACACACACACACACACACACACACACAGATAAACTGTACATATATATATATATATATATATATATATATATATATATATATATATATATATATATACTATATATTCACATATAAGAAGGCAAGACTCAAATCTCATTTAATATCCAATTCACTGTACATCGAGAATAACTTGCACCCAAAGGGAATTATAAATGATAGGGCTTCGTCACTAATGGGGTTTGAGCTTCCGCCTGGTTGGTAATCATCGAAATTGCAGTGACTGTGATCATTGAGCCACCAGAGAGTTATATATAGATTGATATCGACTCTTCTGTACATATGCCTTTCGAATCTAGGTATTTATTTTTAGATTCGACATCAACCAACCTCCACCATGAAAACTGATTGGTAACTTTGTTACATGTAACTAATTATGAACGTTTGTCGCATATACCAGGACATGTTTTGCCTTTATAAATGTTTAGCCACAAATTTCGTGTAATATTCAATCACTATACATCGAGAGTAAGTCACAGACAAGGGATTTATAAGCGATTACATTTTATTTTCCTACAACCGCGAAGGATGGAATATTTCAAGATTTTTTCGAAAGTATCTGCAGAAAAAAATCTTTTCCATCTTTTTGTATAATGGGCCTCAGAAAAGTAATTTCATTTCAAGTAACTGCATTCTTCGTTCAGTGGTGAACGAGTGCCCTCTCAAAATACCTTGTAGTTTTAATCGTAACCAAAACTGAAAGTTGGTATTGCGACTGTAACAATCATTAACGTTTGACGTCGCGATCAGTGAACAGCAAAATACATGACCCACAAGAGTTGGACCTGTTTGGAGATCCTTGATCTACTGAAGCTCCTGGCAATCCCTTTCAGAAACTCTGACATTATTAATGAGGAAAGTCTCAGAAGCCTTTCAAAATTCCTTCAGGTATGTCTTCTTTAATCACAGTTTCGCAATTATTTTAACCTATCTAGCTCACCACTATCGAACTCAGTCTCAGAGTCAACACTCCCATTCTTCTCAGGGAACAAAACAAAATCATAATACGGCAATTCACTCTTCCACTGCAGCTGAAAGCTGAGAGAGACAGTGTATTGTTCAAGGAGTAACGTGTCAGTCGTTGCTTTGTCTTCTGTGAAGAACCTCACTTGCTACCAGGTATTTCCGTTTTATCCCGTGCAAAGGAGAGTATCGACCAGGATGTGTGTTTGTGTGTTTTTATATATATATATATATTTTTTTACGAATGATATTTGCGTTTCTATGAGATTATTTCAAGTTCTTATAGGAATGCGCTCTGCAGATGACACTTTCATATTTCAAAAAATCATAGGTATACTAAATGAAGGCATTATACACATACAGAAAAAAGATATATATATATATATATATATATATATATATATATATATATATATATATATATATATATATATATATATATATATTATAGATACAGATATAGATTATATATATATATATATATATATATATATATTTATATATATATATATATATATATATATATATATATATATATGTTTCTTCTATAAACAGAGAGAGAGAGAGAGAGAGAGAGAGAGAGATTCTTATCTTTCTACATTTATTATTATTAGTCTTTGCCGACGTTTCTTGACTCGTGGTCACATCATCAGGACGTCTAAAATTTACAACAGTTTGTATTGTGTTAAAAATGAACGTCTACAAAAGATGATATTAGAATCTGAAAATCAACTGCACTTAAAAAAGCAGTTGCACTTGAATGGATTTACAAATTTAAAACTTAGTAAAAGAGAATTTGAAATGATCTTGAAAGAAAAAATACAATAAAAAAATATACCATAAAAACAGAATAAGAAGGTGGACAGATACCAAAAAACAGTCAAATTATGCCAAGAAAAAGGAAACAGCCGATGAGTGACAATTGAGGAACCTCCCTCTCCGTTTCCTTCTTCGTTGGCGCTGAAGAGGTTGGAGAAAGAACCCACACCATCAAACTGGAAAGAAGGTTTCGGCATTTCTTTTCTTTTGCAGACTTTCTTGTTGATTGTGAGTTAGATTCTTTCCCTTCTATTTACGAATGCAAAATCATGAATTTCCCAACAAATAAGTTTCGCTTACTTTTCAAGTAACAAAGACTAATTTTTTTACGGTCTTCTAACCAGTGAGACGATCCAATTTTGAAACTGACCTGTGTTATTTTTCATCACCCCTCTCCGCCAGCAAGAGAACCCCTCAAGCAGAAGAACGTGGTCTACCAATTTGTATGTCCTGTCCGAGGATGCCCCGGCGCTTATATTGGAATGACCACGATGCGTCTGTCTAAAAGGATCTCCTGCCACGCCCAGGAGGGTGCCATCATGAACCATGCCCGTGGTACTCACAATATTTCCATCTCCCGCGACAGTATTATACAAAATATAAGTATAATCGGGAGAGCCGCCGAGCCAGAGACGTCTGCGCCTGCTAGAGGCGCTCCTCATTGCCGAGACAAAACCAACAATGAATACGAAGCAGGAGGCATCGCTCCTACCCACGAATTTAAGAAGAATAATGCAGAACACCCGCCAAATCCAACGAATACCTGAAAACGACAACCCTGAGAATGGAGATGCCCCTGATGAGCGAGGCGCCCTTTTGAGACAATCCCCGACTACGACAGAAAGAGTAGATAATGACATCATTCATCCGCAGCCCAATAGCAGCCAAACTACCGATGATGTCAGCCGGCATGACATCACGCAACGGCAGGCCAATGGGAACGCTGGAATGAATGACATTCCCAGGTTGCGAAGATCTGTCAGGATCGAGCTTCGCCGCAGAAATTTGGCTATTTTGAAGTTCGCTGACTGCAACCAATCAGAATTCGCCATCCATGACCCCTGAAGCCCGTGTATAAATTCAGAAGGACCTATGCAACCTGCCAGTCCTCTACTAGCTCCCGCTGGAGAATGACAGAAGAGTCTGTCGAAACGCGTCGTATTTAACAATTGTATAGAACCAACTGTATAGAATATATAAAGAAGACAGAATCCAGATTTTGACTTTTCCCCATGAAATGACAAATATAGGCGAGCTGTTAGCACGCACCTCCACTGAAGAGAAGTCCGCAATAAGGAAAATAGAAAAAGTCTTCTACAAAATAAATGCAGCTGAAGCAGCAATAATATTCAATAGAACCTGTTTAAAAGAGGGTCTGCTGCCAAATAATAATAATAATAATAATAAGAGAAAGACCAACAACAATAACAACAACCAAAGAATTAATCTTAGCCTGTTAAAGAAATGTTTTTTCCATAAATAAGAAACTCAAATTAGTGATGTTTTCGAGACGAAATCCCGAGCGTTTTCCTTCATTTCCATTTCATTTGGCTTTTTTCCTTTGGCCTCAATTTTTCCTCTGTCGTTCAACCTTCATTTTCCAAAGACCGTCTTGCATTCAGCTGCAAGGCCATTCTGCCTTCTGGGGTTTGCAATCAAATCGGAATTCCAGCTCTCATATTTCAGGTGTTGGTCCTTCCGGAAAAGACATTTTTTATATATATGTATATATATATGGCATATATATATATATATATATATATATATATATATATATATATATATATATATATGTGTGTGTGTGAATGTAATGTGTGTATATATATATATATATATATATATATATATATATATATATATATATATATATATATATATATATATATATATATATATATATTTATATTATATATATATATATATTATATATTATTATTGTTAAAGGACTTCAAATTGGTCTGTAGTTTTTAAGGTTTATTTTTTACCTGTATTTTCAGATCAATACCACAAAACTGTATGATCCTGACAAACCAACACTCAAAAGAGTTTAATTTGAAGAAGGATACACAAAGCCACAAACTAAATTAACAATAATTTATTACAAAACAACACATAGCAAAAAGAACCCTCTGAAAACTGAATGATGGGGAGAAAGAACACAACAAGCACACACAACAACAAATCAATCACTTCCTCAATCGCCTCCCTAACTAGTTGTTGCTAAGAAATAAACCAAAAGTAAACAGTGGAAGTAAGAAAAACACTCTTTCCCTAGCATATACCTAAGTTTAGAGATCCAGGGGGGAAAGAGGAAAACCTTAACCTATATATATATATACAATATTCAATTAATACCTTGTATGAAATACATACATTAGCAAAATATTAACAAGGATCCAATATTTTGGTTTCACAAACGCCCTAACAAACACTAAGGCTAAATAGGGTAGTCCTTGCAGATGAAAGCCGACGCTGGTACACTGTAGGCGTACAAAAAAGACGTCCTTTTACAAAAGATAAAGGGATGCTGCTCCGACGCACGGAGAAACAAACTGACGATAACAGATATATAATAATAAAATAAAGTGGAAGCTTTCTCTTCTTCGCCACTGGAGGGCCTCCTCTTTTTTAAAAACTAAGGGCGCAGTGTAATTGTATTAGGCAGGAAAATCTGAAAAGCGTATTTTGCTACACAATCATATCGTTCACGAGAACGAATGCTTAAATCTCCTCCAAAATAAAGAAGAAAAAGACGGGTAGATAAGCACGGTAAGGCACCGAGTCCAAGCCTCCAGCAACAGCAGACCAATACAAGCACTCCAGCTTCAAACTAAGGGCACGAGCACAATAAAAGTCACTCATAAGTGACGCAACACGATAAGAGGTGTGCAACAACAAGTATCCTCTACCCCAAAGGTAAACTGCCGTAGACTGCCAAAAATTATGTTTTTTGGTCCTTCTATGAGCAAAATTAGAACAGAACTCCTGAGATAATGCCATTTCCCCCTCGACAGCTCCGGGAGAGGGGCAATTTATGACTGTCGTTCAGACGACGAATTTCCAAACCACCATCACAAACATGAAAGCTTACAAGAAACAAACTTCATGGGTGGAGAATCAATATAAAAACAATAACAACCCTTGAGGGAAGGTAAAGGTCCCAAAATCCAGCTTTCAGAGAGAATAAAAGAAACTGGATTAAACAAGCAAAGCATACGTTTAAAAAGGGGCCTGCAAAACTGAATAAATTACGTTAATTTCTTATAATATATATATATATATATATATATATATATATATATATATATATATATATATATATATATATATATATATATATATATATATATATATATATATATGCGGGTTTTGACTGTATTTATTTCAATTTTGTTTGAGAAATTGTATATACAATATGCACTTTTTTCATAAGGGTTTCTTTGTAGAAGTGGTTTTTTGTAGCAATTCACAGAGAAGACAGAATTTCATTTACAAAATAAGCTATGAAAATGTGCTCTAGGAGGGATTTGATAGTTAACCTTTTTTTCATAAAAGTGTTTTCAAAGAAATGGAAAACAGATATCTCGAAACAGCTCAATTCCTTCCTGATTCCTGGTTAATTTCATTTTCTTGTATATGTGTAATTTTTAAACAATCAGTATTTTACCAAGGAAAGAAACTCAGTCAAAATCATTTCCTTCTTTTGTATATTACAAAAGTTTATTTCCACTCCAATAAGAAGTGCGAGTACTTGGGTGTTCGTTTCGTGTTCGGGAAAGGGAGGGAATGGGGGAACACGAGGGAATCTGAGAAAGAGGCAGAGAATGAATGAGAATGCAGGCGTAGAGACGGAAAGGCAATATTAAATCGTCGGAGCAAGGATCTTGCGAGAAGGAAATATTTTTAGGGGACCTCATTTCTCTATTCATATTTACCTTTAATGACTTTGTTGTTTATATTTATGGTTTCTGGGTACTTCAAAAGCGGGCATTTGCCCAAAACTGACGTTTCACGGACTGACCTTCAACTGAAGGGACCTTTGACCTAATGGACATATATCTTTTTATTGCTTTTCAAATTTCATATTTTCAGTTACTTTTCATGGTCATTAAATATTGGGAAAATAGGGAGAAATATTTTATACACTCAAAATTTATAACGTTTGTTGATATCGTTAAGGTACAGTTTTCAGTCGTTTTAGTATTTGTCTTTTTCATTACTTTTGGGTTTGAATACACGTCCCGTGAAGAATTATTTTTATTGCATAAACATCACTGAATTAAAATCGACTCTCTGGAAATAGGATTTTTTGGTTCGATGTTCGTGTAGAGGAACTTTTCTGCGTAACGTTTTCATTCCATCTACCTCAGGCTGTGGATGTGTTCCTTGAGGGAGGAAGGAGGATGTAGCGTTGTAATGGTTGATGTTCTTTCAATTGCTGGTGTAAAATTCTTAATGCTGTTAAGACTCTAAGTTTGCCTTCCAGTTTTGATGCCTCTCAAATTTCGGAAGGAAAAACGGGTAAAATACATCGGGTAAGTAGACTGTGAGTGACAGATAGACAGGCTGAGGGGCAGAAATGACTGTTGTGGCAACAGGAGACGACAATGACCCTGACGTATCCAGGAAAATAAGGATTTGGGCACCAACCCCTGACCTTGGCGGAATGCCTTCATGGCATGATCTCGCCTTCACTCCGGAGCAGATTCCAACAAACAGGAAACATGAAGTAACAGCCAAGTAACCTGGCAGCTCGGAGGAAACGACTTAAACGGGAGGATGTGTTGGAGACAGTACAGGCGGAGAAATCTCCCAGACTGCTTTCATGCTCGACTAATAGTGACGTGGTATTGTCCATATACGATTTCACATATTTGTCTTGAGCTAATGATTAAACATTTCCGACTTATAAGAGAAAAATCTTTTCAAGCCGATTTGACAGAGTTACTTTGAAGTATTATATATTTTTATACTTACACACATTCGTAACAGTTATCAATGATGTTTTATTCAGTCTTTTTCAGATGGACAGAGTCATTACTGAAAATCATCTAAAAGAATATTACGCTAGGAATTAGAGATATTGGCAAAGACAGACTTTTTATAAAAAGCTAAATATGCTGTGGCGCATTCAGGTATAGTTACTCTGCCTGAACGTTCGGTACAACCACATCCAGACACCTTTTTAAACTTTTTCCCATTTAATTCCAAAGTTTTATGGAAACCGCCAACAAAAACTATTTGCGGTGTTGCTAAAGTACTCATTTAATTTGGTACTTCAAAGCGAATGAGGTTGACGATTTGCGCGACTGAAATGAGTTTTAAGGGACAAGTGAACGTTGTCCCTGTCAAAAGGTTTTCAGTTGGTACTTTCGAAGGGTTAGTTGACAATGTTCGCAAATTTGTTCTAAAATTAGGGCATAGGCTAATAATTATTGTTTGTAACGAATAAGTTCATATAAATTTATGATAACCATAGTTAGCAAACGTCATTTTCTAACCTCTTATTCATTAAAAGAAAATTATAAATTACAAACAAAAGGTCTTCAGAAAAAAACCAACACATATCATGCGAAGTATTCATGCCTCTCTTTTAACCTTTTAATCGTAAAGTAAACAAAGACTGGCATCGGCGTTTCAGAAGTGAAGGTCTGACCTTATGGTGCCGTTGTCTTGCAAGCGCCATGTGGTGTTTGTGAGAGTTCTCTCTCTGCCGCCCTCTCTTCTCTTCTCACTCTCCGGCGATAAAGACGTCCCGTCATAAAAGGCAGTGAGAAAACCTTCGCCTCTTCAGCTCCTCTTCACCCCCAGAGCCCTTCGGCCACCCGGATAAGAACCACTTCGGAAGTTGTGAAGTATTGTTCGGGCGATATTGTCAAGCTTCTTTCAGTAATGGGGTCTTTCACTAAAAGCAGAAGAAATTAGTCTTACTTTATATACCTTAGACACGGCACTCGAAGGAACATTTAGATAGCTATTTTGAATGTCTGCCATGAGTTCAATCTAAACTCTCTTAACATTAGCTAATCGGAAAGATTCCCTCAGTTTCATGACAACTTATTGTCAAGCGCATTTAACGATTTCTCTCTTTTAACAATAACGAATCGAATGTGTTATTAAATTCTTTCAAAACTGTCATTTTGAAACCCTGACAAAATCTGAATGATCTTACATCGTTTCAGTAAGGTGTAGAAATAAAGTATTTAGCTCCAGAAATAAAGCATAAACACATTCGTAAGCTAAGCTGAAGAAATGGTCAAGAGTGCTGGAAAACCATTGGAAGCAAGCCCATGCACTTAAAGTCACAGAAGCAATTATAATTCGGGAAAAATAAAAATAATAAAGAAGCCTTTGATAATAAAAAAAAAAAAACCTTGCAGTGCGAATTATTCTTGACTAAACAGAACTATGATTATAATGCGATTAATAAAAATAATGATAACGCACAAATCACCATCATTCGCGACACCAATTTTAACATCAAGACGCAAGACAGCTACGGATATCAGAAGTCCTTAGTATCCTGAAGGAAAAACCTGACCTAAAAGCAGCGTAAGACACCTGATTTCCTAGCAACAATGATTTAAGCCATCCTTCCACCTAGACTAGAAAGGAGCAGCACTCCCAGGAGTAGTAATATATAAAAATATTAAGCAGAGTCGTATGACTTCAGGCGAAAGCCAGACACTGCCACTCCGCTCGCTGTAATGTTTGTATTGCATTAAACTTAAGGACCATAAAATGAAAATCCATATTTGCATGTAAATATATCAGCCAAGATTTTCTATGCATCAGGTGATGGAACAGGGAATCTCATGGCCATCTCATGACCAGGAACGGTAAAGACAAAATAAGAAATGAAAATATATATATATATATATATATTTAATATATATATATATATATATATATATATATATATATATATATATATATATATATATATATATATATATATATATATATATATGTATATGTATATATAAAATGCACAAGATTCAAAGACTAAATATGTTTTATTTCTGATTGTTGAAATGGAAAAATTCTGAAATTGCCATAAACTCAAAACCAAAAACCCTTTCCTTGAATGTTTTTGTTTGATATTTTTATATACTTTTTATTGGCGCAATACATCGTGATGTGGACTGGCTCTGTGAATGGAGGAAACCTCGTGAAGCAATGTCAAAGAAAATATCCGGCTGGAAATAGAAAATTTCCCCGTGAGAAAGAGAGGCAGCTTCACGGGAATTCTTGAATTTGCAGCGGAAAGGAATAGCTTCCTAATTCAATAAATGTCAGTAAATGTGAAGCAATTTTCCCATAGCATAAGTGGTAAAAATCTTTTACATCATTAAACCTGTTTTCTTGTTTTGTGGAATAGCGTCATTTACCTTGAATACAGGAACGTTATGTACTGTACATGAACGGTGAGTTTAAATAGTTGTTTTGTATAAGACTTTTTTTTTTTTTTACCTTTATGCACATTTCTCTTGTTCCATCCGCCTTGTTATCCCTTTACATAATCACATACATACCTCTCCGATGCCTTCCCTTCTCTCTCTCTCTCTCTCTCTCTCTCTCTCTCTCTCTCTCTCTCTCTCTCTCTCTCTCTCTCTCTCTCTCTCTGTGAAATACAATACTGGAGAGGCAAGTCACTTTGAAAATATACAAATTGAGTTTACGAAATGTGAGGATGCGTTGCTATAAAGCCTGCTGTGAAGGCACAGCTGAAATACCAAAAGAAAAGCCTTTTTACTTGATTGTGTGGAAACAACCGCGACAATGACAGCAATGGGTGTCTAGTATTTGCAACCCCCTTTCCCTCCAATTCCTATTCCTATCATTTCTTTTCGCTGAAGAAAAACGATCAGTCACATTTTTTAATTTTTCACGATAAACTTCCCATAAATTTTATAGGAGCTCATAGTTGATGTCTGGAGGACTACAGGCATCAAGTCCTTCAGGAAGAAACGAAAGACTTCCTTATTTCCTGAGTTTTATGACAGTCTGCATTTGATATGGAATGTGACGTACCATTCGACAAGTGTACACGGTGGCCAATATGATAAGTATGCACCAGGAAAAGAAACCTACAGTAAAGCACAATGTACAGAGGAAACTCTTCAATCCATAAATAAAAACTCAATCCATGTAACCAAAAACAATAGCAAAAAATCAAATCAACAATGATCATCACCGGAAAAAAACGTCTTAGAATCTAGAAGGAAAAGAATGCAGTTTTCCCTCCATGTGAAACGGAGATTCAGTTTTCGATGGAAAATACAAATGGAAAATAATTACTACAAGAACGCTTAGCAAACTGTCTTATAATCAATTATTGGTTTTGTTTTCTTACTCATAATAAGATTCATTCTAATTCTAGGTTTACAAAAATCAACAGGGAATAATCATTTTATGATAATTACTTATTTTTATAATGTCAGGATTTTTATATTATGATTATGCAATTCTTTAACAAAATAAATAGCTGCCAATATGTTACAAAAAAGAAATACTTCACCAGAGAAAGAAAACACAGGAAAAACACAAGAATTGAATTGCCCAATGCAACATTTGCCTGCCTTGCAACGAACTGACTGGCAGCCAAAATTGCATGCAGCCTCCGTCCCAGGGGAACATACAATCTTTTGTATGCTTATTTTGTGTGGGATGTTTACAACCTTTGTTATATTAATGAAATACCACGCTTTATATAACGTAATTAATGCATTACCTATGAAAACTGAATATATAAGAGCAAGATGTATCACTTAGCTTAAATTTATTAACAGGAGGGGGATTATTTTTACATATACTTACATATATATATATATATATATATATATATATATATATATATATATATATATATATATATATATATATATATATATATATATATATATATATATATATATATCACCTTTTTACTAATATATTTTGTGGCTTCTAATATATATTGCATTTATTTGTTAAACTTCCCTGGATATTGGCCTAAATATACTGTAGAATATAGATTATGGTCTTGCACAAGTACAATAACAAAGCGTGTAAACAACCACCACAAAATAAGCAAACAAAAGACTGTAATCTAGTTGCCCTGGAATGACGGATGCCAGCGACTTTGGCTTTCAGTCAGTTTCTTTTCAGGCATTTTTGGGGAACAAGTTATTATCCCTTATTTCTGGTGATAGAAATTCATTTCTCGCTATAATGTGGTTCGGATTCCACAATAAGCTGTAGATCCCGTTGCTAAGTAACCAATTGATTCTTAGCCACGTAAAATAAGTCTAATCCTTCGGGCCAGCCCTAGGAGAGCTGTTAATCAGCTCAGTGGTCTGGTAAAACTAAGGTATAATTAACTTAACTTATTGCAGTTGAAGTTTTCTGGGTTTAAACTTAACCTCTGACGCAGCACAGAAAATTTGAGCACACTTAGAGAGAGAGAGAGAGAGAGAGAGAGAGAGAGAGAGAGAGAGAGAGAGAGAGAGAGAGAGAGAGAGAGAGTCTTACAAAATGTCTCTCTCTCATTCTCTACTTCAAAGTTGGTTTAAAATGTCCATTTCGAGTAAATAATAACATTGTCTTACCAGTTTTCTGATTTTCTCCCACAACTTATTGCATCCTATTCCCGAAACTGTCACATTAGTTCAGATTTCATAAATGTTTCGATAAGAGACAATTTTAATGTGAAAATTCGAGGAATCACTGGAGTTGGAAAATAACTAAAAAAAATTATGGTTTTGCCTCTCTCTCTCTCTCTCTCTCTCTCTCTCTCTCTCTCTCTCTCTCTCTCTCTCTCTCTCTCTCTCTCTCTCTCTCTTTAATTAATTCACCAAAGTAATTTTTAAGGAAAACTTCCTCCTTGTGTTTCACTCTGACATTGGTTCCCTTACAAAACTGCCTAAAAACGTTTATAGGAAAATGTAATGTTGATTCCATTATTTCAAGATTACAAAGTAAGCAAATGCAGTTGCAAGCACTAAATGTTACAGAATATAAAATTAAAAGTACATTCCAGTTTCAATACATTTTAAAAGAAGCTAATTTTTCCTTCATTGTATAATTATGGCAGCTGTGTTCATGATCAAAGACTGAAATACTGAAAATGAAGAAGCAATTGGTCAAATATCACAGTAACATTACAGGATTGAATTATAAGTATAATGAGATTTCATCTTTTATAAATTTACATAAAAAATATAATTGACAAGATAACACTGACATATATCTTCCTTGACAAACGCCAAAAGTGTAAATTCGTGTTTTTGTAAAGTTTATTCATTCAACTTTGCGCGATTAATCGTTGAATTAATTTTCATACTGACATTCATATCGACTTCTCATCTACATTCTATGAATGATATATATGATAAAAGTGAAGAGTTTCATTTCAGATATTTTTTGGATAAAGGAAAAATAAATGAAATGTCCAGAGAGCAGTTCATTGATCGGGAGTAGAAGGAGCTTCAGCCTTTAGTAATATGCTGTGACACGCTACGTAATTCCCTTGTAATTAGTTCTCTCTATATACTGTAGATCTGAAGGCTCAAAGCTGATCAAAACTATGATTTTAATCTCTTGCCTATAAATGTAATTAATTACTTGCGCGTGGAAGACTCTCTCTCTCTCTCTCTCTCTCTCTCTCTCTCTCTCTCTCTCTCTCTCTCTCTCAAAATAATTAGCCACTGGCCTGTTGTGTATGTTTATTATGACATCAGTGACGTTGCGAGCAAAGTCTATTAATTATACTTATTATTAAGATATCTAATAAAAAATATTAATAACATTTCTATCTTTTATTAATCAAAAATCTTCACCAAAAGTAGGTGGACAGTAGATGATAACATTTATTTTGAGATTACATATACAGTTATAGTAAATTATTTGCCATTAAGGGTTACCTGAAAAGAAAAATATATCAAATTTAAATAAATTTACTAATAATTTTTTTTAATATAACATAACACGAACACCGCAGTTATAATAAATAACATCGTTATAGTATAACCCTAACACAAAGCCTATTCCACCTACTCTCCTCCTACTTTTGAGTCACCCAATATATATGTATATATATATGTATATATATATATATATATATATATATATATATATATATATATATATATATGTATATATATATATAATGGATGTATGTATGTATGTATGTATGTGTGTGTGTGTTTCAGCAATAACTAAGAAACGCATTGAGCAATTTCAACCTAAATTTGTATACATATGATTTACTACCTGAAAAAGAATACTGTGGGGGTAAGGCATCACTGGCACCAAAGAGCACCAAAGGGCGCAAAGGGGGTAGGGGTGGTAAGGGCTTCCCTGGAAGAGGGCTGTAGACTTAGTAAATAAATAAATGCTACTGGTTTATCACACCTCATTTCGTTATACATGACTTACTATCGGGAAAAGGAGATACTGTGTGGGTAAAACATCACTGGCACCAAAGCGGGTGGGGGTGGGCAGGGGGTGACAAGTAAAAATATCCGAAAACAAAAGATATTAGCATCTAATCCATAGTTTTCGAGGTCACTGAGATGAATAGCCACCCTCCCGATGCCCTATACTGCAAGTCCAAATTCAGCCCTGACTGGAATGGGGGTGAGAGGGGGTAAAAAATGAAATGTCAATAATGACAGACATTATTGTCTAATTCGTAGTTTTCAAGGTCGCTGAGAAGAATAGTGACACTCACGATGCCCTTTAAGTCCAAGTCCAAGTCCAACCCCGATAGGAATGGGGGGATGAAATATTAAATGTAAAAAATATTGGGCAATGTAATTGAAGCAACTGTCTTAACAGGAAGGGAGAGAGTGAGAGAGGGAGAGAGAGAGAGTTAGAGGGAGAGGAAATGAAAGAGAGAGTAGAGGGGGTGTTAGGGAGGTAAAAGAGAGAGAGAGAGAGAGAGAGAGAGAGAGAGAGAGAGAGAGAGAGAGAGAGAGAGAGAGAGAGAGTTTGTTGGTTGTCATCAGTTTTCCCGGGCAGCACTGGGTTGGTGAAGAACCGGTGCTGCCTATATGTGTGTGTGTCTGTATATATGTACTAGCTGACCAACCCGGGGAAACTCTGAATGACAACTGACAAACTCACTCTCTCTCTCTCTCTCTCCTCCCTCACACCCCCTCTACTCTTTCTTTCACTTCCTCTCCCACTCTCTCCCTTCCCTGTTAAGGTAGTTGCTTCAATTACATGGTCTAGTATTTTTTGACATTTAATATATATATATATATATATATATATATATATATATATATATATATATATATATATATATATATATATATATATATATATATATATATATATATATATATATATATATATATATATATATATATATATATATATATATATAACAGCTATATATATACTGTAAAACTTCATTACTGACTTTTTGAAAAGTTTTTCTATATCCGACTTTATTGAATCGCCATCCACTGTCCTTTTATCCCAAACTATCGAGGTCATTTGTCAGTGTTTTTTTTTTATTGTTCATTCATTGTTCCAGTCACAACAATGAACTAGAATGGGGAAGTCCTTCCCTGAGATGGACACATTCCGTTCGATTAATCACTGCGTTATCAGGGACTAATTTTTTTTTTTTTTTTTGTTAGGGGGAGGGCTTATTTTTCTTCCTCCGGCTGGTGATTTACTAAATTGATTACTATGCTCGACGGGGATCCTGGGAGCATTTTTGCTTTTACTCCCTTAGTTCAATTCAGTATATAATTATTCGGATGAAAATTCCTGTATCAGCTGAATTGATGTGATTCTTTCTTCACTATACTATTATTCTATACATAATTTTACCTTCAGTTTACTCTATCCTGTTTGTGATAAACAAATCTTTCTTTTATTCTTCAATGTTTTCTACCGTCCCTGGTCATGAAATGTGTATGAGACTCCCTGTTCCATCACCTGATGCCTAGAAAATCTTGGCTGATATATTTACATGCAAATATGGATTTTCATTTTATATTATTTGCATAGTTGAACATAAATACAAATATCACATCCTCATAAAAGTCAGTGTCCATGTGAATGTTTTTCTTGTATGAAAGAAAAATAAATCTATTCCATAACAAGAAAAACACACGATTCAATGATGTAAAAAATATCTTCCACTTAATCTGTTGGAGAACTGTTTAACATCCAATCGTCTTGTCGCAAAGATTTTAAAGTCATTGGCCAATCACAAGACCAACAAAAACTTGATACTTGAATCTCTAAATATAAAACTACGAGTTCCCTCGTTACACTCTCATACTGCCCCTGTTTCATTGTTCCTTTCATATTCACTACTATTTTTTGTCTGCTAGTATGGTGGTGTCATTTGCATTGTTAGGTTAGCGCCCTGTGATTTTCTTATGTGGCGTTCTTTGAGTGTTTTACTCTCTTAGTTTATTTCCCAACGTATTGGATTTTTAAAACAATTTTGTTGACGTAATTTATTCTGTGTTTAATGATTCTCTGTTCTTTTTAATGTGCTCTTGTATAACCTTATGACAGTGTTCACACGTAACATGATTTTATGCTTTGTGTGTATGCAAGTGTGCTCTAGTCCGTGTCATACTGAAATGAGTTTTTATATTTTTTTATTACTTATACTAAAAAGTAATTCAGCTTCACCCGTTCAGTCCCTTTTGTTAATTCATTCGATTTTCATCAGAATTCCCTGATGATGAGATTATGAATCACGAAATGTATGACAGAATAAAGAAATTGTGGCTCTCCATCGTACTCCTGCTCTTGAATCTAGAATATATATATATATATATATATATATATATATATATATATATATATATATATATATATATATATATATATATATATATATATATATATATATATATATATATGAATATTTTTATCATACCGTGATTTGTATACAATCATGATATATATATATATAGTACTATAAATATATACTGTTACTATGAAAAATTTAATCACACCTGTAAATATATTTGTAACATCCAATTCCAATTACGCTACTCCGGGAATATCCCCGATGGGGAACTATCACCGAAGGGGAATTTTTAAGTGATAAATGGATCGGTACAAGTCAGGTCTCGATCCCTCGACATAGTACCTTCCAACAACTACATGATTATATATATATATATATATATATATATATATATATATATATATATATATATATATATATATATATATATATATATATATATATATATATATATATATATATATATATATATGTATATGTGTGTGCGGGTGTGTGTGTCTTAGTGATCATTAGTCGATAATTATGGGATAGGATTAATATGCGGTTCTTATGTGATAATAAAGAATAGCTTGTAAAAATACGGTATACCTTCTTACAAATGGTCCCTTTCTTGTTCTTAGAGAGAGAGAGACAGAGAGAGAGAGAGGGAGAGACTGATGACGCAGACGGGTGTACGTTCATGAACTTCATCCCGAGAAAACATGTGAGAAAGAAAGGTCAATCTCCATAATATAAAAGCAAATACAATTGTCAAAATGGAGTATATAAAATTCCACATACCTCGGCCACTTATAATTATATACATGATTATGACAGCATATAAAAAAGGGTGAAACAGGCGCATGAACGATGACATTTATTTGCCAAAGGAAACCTGTCAGATATTATGCTTGTGCATATTGTTCAGAACGCTTAGACAGGCACATATAAAAATAACAATTCCGTAAAGAAACGGAGATTTAACGCCTTCAGATTTCGACAAGCGTTTCTGGTGCTTTTCCATTTTATGAATACTCACATTTGTTATGAATGGAGACTATATTCCAATTATGAACTATCCGTCCTCATCCAAAATATCGAGAAAATTCGTTCTCTTTTTAAAACCTATCATAATGAATTTTGTTGAAAAACATCATTTTATGGTATCCATCCCACCTGACTCAACATCACTGAAGCTTCGTATGAATACCGAAAACCAGCAGATCACAGCATCACAGCGCTGCCCTTTCACACAGGGAGGAACAATGCATCCAGCTTATTTGAGCCCTGTCACGCTTCCTAACTAACCTGTTCTTTGCAAATGTTGCAATGTCGACTCAGCTATAAACCCTTCTGGCTGATACAGACCCCTGACCTCGGCACGAAATGAAGCTTGTATTTTGCTTTGTTCGCCACGGCTGACGCCACCTGACACTGAAGAAGCGCTTTTCCTTGACAGAAGACAAACAGTAGAGACTCTGTCACTAAGAGAATTAGACGATTTTGTTTTCTTTTTAGGAAAGCAAAGTATATATGAAGCCTTATGTAGTCTTTACATCTACAAGCAACTTTTAGTGACTGGAGGAGATAAGAAATACATGCCAACCTTATCATTTTATTTAGAGGAAGAGAAATAACAAAAATCTTATTTCCAAAAGAATAATTGTGAGTTGTACTTCATCATTTATTCAACTTACACCAAAACCGTGTAATATAAATCTTAGTGAAAGTAAAAAAAAAATCATTATACGACTAGTTTATATTTATTTTTATATTAGAATTTTACTTTTAGAAGCTGATATTCTTCCCAAATATTACAGAAAAAAATAGTTTTTTTTTATAATATAGGTTTTATGTTTACGACCACCAGGTGTTCTTGTAATAAATGTAAACTGACCATGACGAGGTACAAGGAGTTTATACTGTAACAAAATAACAAAAACCAACAAGCAAATGACAGCAAAATTCAAAAACTTTTATTCAATTTACAATAATATGTTTTTTCTTATTTTCATCAGTGCTAAATAATAACTGCTACTTGGTCTTTGATTTGTCATCTTTAATTCACGTTTATTTGAGAACTTGAAAATTATGTTTTTCGGTGCAGAAAGTTGCTACTGGTGATTGGCTTCTTTTTATTTAAAAAAAAATGCAGACAAGGAATCTTTTGGTGAGACGTTTAGGATTAGGAGAAGAAATATCTAACGGATTACTTCATGGCTTGACGACGCCATCACACAATACTAGATAAGAGAGCCAGCAAAGAAACCTGGACAGGAATGGAAGAGACCTATGAAGGACATGAACGCAGTTCCCTGAAGGTATACAATCTCTGAAAGGTCAAGGTGCAATTCCCAATGAATTCTACGTGTGATGAGGACACGAAAGGGCATTCAGAACAAAATGATAAAAAGAAACCGGTTGAATGTGTAGGTGATTAAAAAAGAATCACCCGAAAGGTAGACCTCTTTTCCAAATGCATAATATAGGATATTGAATTTTGCTTTTAACGGAATTGAACTGCGTAGGGGGGTAGTGCCATCAGAGCGCCTCATGCGGTGCACTGTAGGCATTACTTAAGGTTGTTCGCAGCGTCCCATCCATGGCCCCCTTTCATTCCTTTTACTGTACCTCCACTCATATTCCTTCTTTCTTCTGGCTTTCTACCCTCTCTATCACTGTCTCAGCGCAACTGCGAGGTTTTCCTCCTGTTACACCTTCCAAGCCTTCTTACTGTCAATTTCCCTTTCAGCACTGAATGAACTCATAGGTCCCGGCGCTTGGCCTTTGGCCTAAACTCGATATTCAATTCAATTCTATAAACGGAATGAAAAATATAGAAAGACTTCAGGTTGATAAAGATGGTGCTGAAGAAATTCGTGAAGAAACGAAATTCTCCTTCACTTCCCGCACGGGAAAACCCCCTCTCATTCCAACAGCATCACCAGAATTCACCCAGCCTTCAAACGGCTGCCGAGGAAATCATCTTGCACGGAAAGTTAATGATGTCATTTGGAATTTTTTTTTCCGCCCCAACAATAATTTAACTTAAAGCATTAATTCACCGCGTCAGTCCAATAAACTACTTTTCTTGGAGTCTATCTGAATTTACCAGTGACTTACTGAAATCGCTACGTTACAAGAGAGAGAGAGAGAGAGAGAGAGAGAGAGAGAGAGAGAGAGAGAGAGAGAGAGAGAGAGAGAGAGAGAGAGCAACAGCTATCGTGAGAACACTTCAGACACCTTCAAAATTCCAATTTGACCATGATGGAAAATGTTGTCTTTAGCTTAATGATTTAGTTTTGTTTTTGTTCTGTTTGGTTAATTTTACTGATGTATTTGCTTAATCGCTTTAATATCAGAGTATGTTATTCATGATTCACGTTAATGTCGGGTAAAAATAAACCGATAGGAAGATGGATTAAAGTCTCTATCTCTCCAACAGATGTGTAGGGCCAAAGAGAGAAAGCTTTCCCTACAGCGGCATACGCAGTCTCTGCTCACTTAATCTTTCCTCTTTTATCATATTTTCTTTTAAGTATTTTTCCAGCTTCCCAGCTTCTGCATTTTCCTGGTCTTCGCTTATTAGATGTTCCCCGCATATCATGTCTTCTCGCTGACGCGTCTGCAAAACTTTCTGGACACCAAATGTTTATGTTGGAGAAGGAACCATTATCATCCAGCGAGAAGAATTCGAGTCTCGTTTTGAAGGATTTTGAGTTTCAAAATGGCTTCTCCTTTTCGAAAAGTTGACAGCTGAGGGAGGAGAAGGAGAATGGGATCTTTGTCAAAGCTTTCATCTCTCTGGCTAGATAGTATTCTAATTATGCTCTTTTCAAATGCTTTATCATCTGTTGTTATATTTCATAATAATGAGACATACCACAAATGGGCAAATGGCAAAGGAAAACTAAAAAAATAGTATTTGGGGTTAATTCTTGGCTAAAAGGACTCGCAATAATTCAGTGGACGACAGGCACGAATATCTGTGATCATTGTTATTTAAATGGTAGATAGTAGATTATTTACCACGTGATCTCTACCCAGACATCTGCAACGCGTGTTATTATTTCATGAGCATTGCTTATGGTATTGATGAAATCAGATTGCCCTTTACAATAGTCAGAGCATTCCTGAAAAAATCAGCATTTTCCAGCTCTGTTTCTTTTGAGACAACACGAAGAATACATTGACTTCTAATGACCATAACTGGTATAGGGCTAATTTACAGTCACCTTCCTCAATGGCAAACTTCCAAAATGAAAAAGCCATTTTAAAGCTGAGAATCATTTCTAAAAGGAGAGTCAGATTCTTTTCACCGGAAGATATTGGTTCCTTCCCAACGATAACCTTTGGTGTCCAAAAAGTTTTCCAGGCGCTTCAGGGAGAAGACATGATATTTTGGAAAAGATAAGAAACGAAGATTAAGAAAAATGCAGAAGTTGAGAAAATAGCAAAAAAGGAAAAATGATAAACGAGTAGAAGAGACTGACTGAGCAGCAGTGGCGTATTCTACGTTGGGAAAGCACGTTTGGCTGATAGATAATAATTTTTATATATCTATCTATCTGTCTACCTATTTACCTATCTACCTTTTCCCGTGTCTCTTCTTATTCGGGCAATAACGTGAATCATGACTGAGATTAGGCGGAATTTGATGTGCCGTCCCATTTCGCTTTTGTATAAGGCAGTAAAACAAATACACATGATAATAAACCAGACATCCTAATGGTTTAACATTCACTGTCATAAAATACCAAACACATCAAAATAACAATCGAATTGCAGAATCTACTGGCCAATGCCTCCTTTTTGATTGCAAACATCATTTGAAACCGTTTCAGGTGACATCTTTATTTCATTCCCAAAGGGATGACGGTATGTATTTGCTTCAAGTCATAAGCGCGCAGAGTAGAAAGCGGCTAGCTATTTATAGCTGCACGTTTCCTACTTCCAGACCAAATGGAACGCACCTAAACAATGACTTGCGTCGTCTTGACAGTAACTAAAAATATTGCACGCAGAAGGATTTCCGTTTTGCTTTGAGTTGACAGATGACTTTCTGAAAGGCGTCAGAGTTTAGGTCGATGTAGATCAAACGTTGATAAAGCGTTCGATCATTACTTTCTGATTCCGTATACGTCCAGACGTATCATAATCTGTCCAGACGACAGATTTTCCTGAATATGAAGACTATTATAAAAAATTTCCTTCTTTTCTCTATCTGATTACTGCCATTAGTATTATGATGATGATGATGATGATGATGATGACTACGACTTGCACCGATTTTGAAAGTCACGAGGTAGAAAAAAGAAAGAATTCAAAAAATATAGAGAACAAAAATTTTCTCTAAATGTATGACCTTTGAACGAAATCTAAATACAATTTCACTTGGCACGACGTCGAACAAAGTAACAGAACTGTGAATGTTTAGATGTCAAGCATTTTTGGAGAACAGTAGAACCTGAAGAAACTGAGTCCATTTTTGTAAATAACAATTAACGAATAATTATGTGCTAATAGTGCAACAGTAAATCAAGGCAGATTTATTATCAAGTGCGAGCAGAAACAGAATTATCCCAAATAAACTTTCCTGGTCCCTCTGTGCCACAAAAACGTCACGCCACTTTCCAGAGATCTTCAATTTCTTTTATGAGTGCAGATCCACACAGTCTCTCTCTCTCTCCTCTCTCTCTCTCTCTCTCTCTCTCTCTCTCTCTCTCTCTCTCTCTCTCTCTCCCCCCAGGAGTTTATATCACTTTCAATTACCACTGAACGCCTCTCATTTAGTTCAGGTATATTCAGCAAAGTGAAGGTCTTTTTTGTTTATCCCATAATAAGGGTGAACAATTCCTCAACAAAAACAACAGCAGCAATTATAATGACAATGATAATAATGATCATCATCTTTTTCAGACTTTTTCTAAGATAGATTGTGCTATCTATGTACTACCTGTTTATTAACTATTTATCAGTATTTGTGTGATTTGTCCTGACATGAGACTTGTTCCCTTTGTGATTAACTTCATTAATTATCACTGGACGAAAGAAACACTCTCAAGAGAAGAAATATTTATTATAAAAAAGTAAAAAAAAAAATCATTTCAGAATTGTATATTGCACGCTCAATATCCCTCCCTTTCGCGTGGGGAGAGAGAGAGAGAGAGAGAGAGAGAGAGAGAGAGAGAGAGAGAGAGAGAGAGAGAGAGAGAGAGAGGTGGGGGGTTAGGTAGGAAAAACGCTCCCAGTCATACAGCTATATTGATTGTGCGTGATGTGTGACATCGTAATCATTTTCTTTACAATACTTATGAGGGTAACAATAAAAAAAGATTCAGAACAGGAAAATGAGCTCTACTTTTCCCATCTCGTGATCATGGAACCTGGATCTTACTGTATATGATGTGAGAGAGAGCCAGACAGAGAGAGACATAACTATGAAGATTATAAAAGCACAAAGGATGTATGACTGGAATAAAGAAAAAGTAAATAATATATTCAAAGACCAAAGTATGATTTAATGGTTGCTGATAAATTGAAAAACAAGGTTGTAGAATTAGCTGTGCTCACGGAATGTAGGTTGCAGTGTCATCAGCAAAATGAATAGTATAAAGTGTATTGCATTCTTTGGTTGAATGTCCACCCCCTGAAGGGAGAAACTGGTTGTTATGAGTAGCACAGGATTCGTTCTGTGTAACAACATGGGCTACTTTTGGTGTTTCTCTCCTCGGATGGCAAATCCGCACAAGAGACCAAAGAGAATGACTCACGCTAAATGGGCTTCCACAGAGAGTCAGAACTGTCTTGGCATAAGGCCCAAAATCTTGGAAACATATTCCGAAACGACAACTTCATTCCGTCATTCTGTTAACTTTATGAGATATGCTTCATGGTTCATGCTGTAGGTATGGACACATTTGAACCCCTCCCCCCCCAAAAAAAAAAAAATGTTTAAATAAAATGTGATGATTCACTTTTAAACTCAAAATTGTCTTTTTAGTGTTTACTAAATGGATCCTGCAAATATCTCTCACAAAGTATAATTCCGAAATAAAATCCACACTATTCAAAATAGATTAACGTAAACTCTTGATTGCATTTTAAAAGCAAAATCTTATCCTGGTTCAAGTAAAGTTTATGAAATATCAATTTTAAAAATATCTCAATATATTATATAATATATGATAATAAATTAAACTGCTTGCTTATTAATATTTGTACCATCTGTGCAACAAAAAAACAAAATAGGTATATCATTTTAAAATACATCAAGCTATATACACAGTATGATAATAAATTTTAGCATCTGAAAGTGTTCCTAGAAGATATCAATAAGCTATGAATATACTAGCATAATATATATACTCGATGAGTATATATATATAAGTGGCTAGGAGCCATGTATATATATATATAATAGTATATACCGGGGTATATATATATATATATATATATATATATCTATATTATGGACAGAATGTGGTATATTATCGATATATATATATATATATATATATATATATATATATATATATATATATATATATATATATATATATATATATATATATATATATATATATATATTATATTAGACTGCCTCGCTGGGCACGCTACCTATTGACATCATTATCATTAGCAAGCATCAGAGAGTACTAATAAAATATTAAGAAATGTTTAGTAAATTAAATCCAGTGAAGATCTGTCTTCTTTATTTGTCTATCTGTCTGTCTGTCTGCCTGTCTGACACACAAACAGAAAGTCTAGTTAGTAACAGTTAAAAGAATATTCTCTTTAAGCCATAAAAAAAAGTTTACACTCAAACGAGCCAGGGAAGACTGTAGTGTAATTTCAATTATTTATGAGAAGAGTGGGCGCGGGAAAAGCAATTTCAACCTTTTGCAGATGTTTCGAAAATATACGATGGGTGTTCAGATATGCAGTCCGACAGTCGCGCCATTGTTGCGTCCGTCAATTTGCGCAGATGGCACAAGTAGAAGTATGTCATTTTCTATTTCTTCCTAAAATCGTAAACCGTAATATTGGTTGGCTACTGTTAGTTTACATAACTCACTAAAATATTCCCTGTCCAGATTAAGGTTTTGGAGGGATTTCGTCATGAGGAGAGAATGAAGATGATGTGAGACGAAAAATATGTGTGGAAGGACGGAAGGACGACGAGCACTCCTCAACTCTTGGGAGGAAGGGAAGCAAAAAGAGAATGCCGGAGTGCTGCTGCAACAGAAGGACCCATTTATCAGGAAGTGTCAGGACCTGGCCAAATTCGGAATGAGTTGTGCTTTGTGTGTCAAGTATGTCCGATGAGCTGATGATGAGTGTCTGCGGGAGAGGAGGAACTGAGGCAGAAATAACCAACAGATATATATATATATATATATATATATATATATATATATATATATATATATATATATATATATATATATATATATATATATATATATATATATAACATATATATATATATATATATATATAATTATATATAATATATATATATATAAATGTTCTATGTGTGTGTTTTATCGTGTAAATGATGAAATTTAGAGGAATTTTAAAATATTAAAAAGTGAAAATTTGTCATTTTCGACAGTATACATGTCATATCTTCTAAATAAATGTCTTGTTTATATCATAGATGCTTTGTGTTGTACAGTTTCCTGAATTTTCAAGAAAAGCACGCATGGAATATTAACGACCAAATAACTGAACAAAAGTGAAGACTGAATACACGATTTCCAAGAATTAGATATGAATCATATAAAACGCATTTGTAATGGATGAACTGTCCTAGAAAAAATTATAATTTTACTTATTAACTTGATAATTCAGTGCTTATACAGCATCGCTTATACACGGTGCACGATTTTACTCAAACTAAGAATTCAGTCAAGTTTTAAGTCGATATCCTCATAAGGTTCCTTTTATCTACAACATGCAGAATATCCCACAAAGCGTATTTCCTATTTTTAAATGGTTTAAATAACATGTTGTTTGGGGGTCATTCTGCCTCTCTCTAGGCATTCACTGATTCGTAAAACTTCCTAGAACAATAAACCAAAGGAGATGCAATTTCTTATGGTTCTATAAGAACGCTTCTAAAGAAGGTATGATAGAACTTGAGGAAGTCTATTTCCTCCCTGATCGTAGTTTCAAAAATTCCACGGAAATACTTTCAGCCATTTGAGGTCACGTGATAAGGCTGTTGGAAGGTGGACTCGTAGACAAGTAAAACGGGTTTTCTTTGTTAGACACAACAGTTTCATTGGTTGCTTTGATTTCCGCTTTGAAACTTGTTCCCACTTCTCTTTTCAGTAAAGACCTTATCTAAAGACAGTTCCTTCTCACAGTTGAACGATAAAGATGATAAAGTTTACATATGAAGTAAAGGAGAACAACAAAAGCAGCTGTGAATTTTGTTCCTTGGTTTATTTTATCTAATACCCACAATAAAAGGTTGCCAGCTCATGCATGAGGACATTTTAGCTTTTCATTAGGTATTATGTAATTTAAATATCACCTTAATTTTACTTTACTTCATCATTGAGTAATAAATCTTATTATATCCTAAACAATTTCCTTGTAGGCAGTTCAATTACATTTCACTTGCATCCACAGACACACGAAATCGTAGCGTCCTTTTCCTGAATCCTTTCCCAGGAATTCTTTCTGCGAGACTTTTCTTCCTTCGAGGAACCGAGGAAATTTTCTTCAGAAAATCACTCTTTCGCGTTACTTTTATTCATTCCTTTAATAAAAGGACCAGGAACTCAGTTATCTTCAATTGAGATTTCAGTACGGGAAATTGAAAAGGGAGCCATTCAATACCACTCTCGAGATTTTAATGATTGATTGATTTCGATATCCTTTGCAGACATTTCCCGTTTTAACTTTTACGAAGGAATTTAGATAACATGTGTTAGATATAGTTACAGATGGCACGCACTGAGATTTTTTATTAGTTTATTTTTTTGTAGGGGGGTGGGTGAGGGAAGGTGGCCAAATCACCTTATACGCTCTTTGCACCTTTCGCTAATCAAGGAATACGGGCATAGAAAATCCCAAATGCAAGACAACAGCGTTGTTTTGCTCTCAGTTCGCTTTCACAAACCAAGAAGACTCGTCCCCGGAATCGATAAAGGCCGTGGCTGGAACAGGGTGGGCGGTGATGACTTATCCAGGTCTTTTGGAAAGTCTGTTGTCTCTAGATTGATCTGCATTGAAATAGGTATTGGTAAGTTGGCCCTGTGTGATGGGAGGCAGTCATGGCATACAGACTCATGAGGCTAAGAGCCTCATCCCAAAAGAGTGTACGATGCCCTTGATGTTACATGTGTCACATTAGAGCAATCAGAAATTAAGTAGAGTTTCATATATTTTCATACATTTTCTAAGCAAGAAATAAACAAATATATGTATGCAAATGAGCTGAAAAATAAATGAGAATAATTGGCAAGTCTTTCAGATAACAAAGTGCCTGAAGAAACTGTGCTATTCCAACTGTTGCAGAAGACCCTCATTCATCCTCAAGCATTGTGAACTGACTCATAATTCTTATAAACATTTTAGGAAGAGAAAAACAATATGAAACTTCCTCCCGTCTTTTACCACTTCATTACTTTTGAAGACGTTTCAGCTCCAAGCCACTAAAAGGCCTTTCTTTTCTCTTCTTGAGCAACCACTTCGCCCTCCTTTGAAACACATTAGAGAGTTCCTCTCCTCCTCTCTCTCTCTCTCTCTCTCTCTCTCTCTCTCTCTCTCTTTCTATGTCCAGTTATAAAAACGCAAAGGAATTTGCCCTAATGAGAACCCTTTTGTATCTGACTCAGTTATAAAAACGCAAAGAAGTTTGCTTTAATGAAATCTTTTGAGGTTCTTATGTGTAGTATTACAATGGCCATCATCATGTGTATTTTGTCTAAATTTAAGAAGCTTAAAAAAGTCTCCTTTGTTTCTCCTCAGTGAGTATTTTTTTTCATACTTCATTTGTGTTTTGCCCACTTCTTTTATAATAACAAAACCCTCAGAATGACAACCACAGCGCAGACGAATAATCATGTTGGCTTATACTGACAAATCTGCAAAAACGATCACACAGGTAAACACAAATAACGCTCAGTGAAAAACACAAAACAAAAAGAAAATAATACAGACTGAAAGAGATGACCCGACCACAATCACCGCCATCATAGACTCGATGGATCGACAAAGCGAAAGCGATATGTCGAACACGATCGATGACTTTCAGAGAGATTAAAATCTGTCATATTAATCAGGCCTGGATGGACATGGCGCTATCGTACTTGTCTATTATTCTGCTATGTTAAAAAAAAAAAAAAAAAAGTTGGTTTCGGCCGGGTAAAAATAGTTTTGCCCTTTTGTTGGTCGGAAACCATAGATACTTGTATTATATTATACAAAAGGTCACTGTTCATTAAAATTTCACCGCTGATGCAAGAGGATTTGCAGAAATGGAAATGTATCAGCAATACATGAGATTCCTTGATTTTCCTGGCAACTTTTGACTTTAACAGATATAGTTCCATACTGTATATTAAGTTCAATAAAACCAACTCGACTACTGAAATCAATTAGGGAAGCACAAGAATAGAAGCCAGTTTCCGCTTCGATGTTGGATTTTGTATTTCTCGCCTGAAATATCTTTTAGCCACAGTCCTTCAAGACTCTCTATTCACTGATTAAGAAGTAGACAATAGTAAAACGCAGAATTTCCTGTCTTAAGGGTTATGTTAGAAATGCCTCTCACAAAAAAAAAAAAAAAATACGCAATAGGAAATTTGCACCGCCCACCACGTTATATATAAAAAGCGTCGTATTTTTAAATCGACTGAAACTAGGTTTAGTCGATTTTTCGCCGAAGATTTAAAGATGTGAAAAAACGTGATGTCAAATGTATTTGATAAGAGATATCCATTTGTTATGGTATTTGTTAGTCCAGTGTGAACAAGCGATGTGTTTAGGGCTGGGAGGACGAAAGAATGAAGTTTGGCTTGGTTAACGGGATCCATCATATTGGAAGAAGTGAAAAACATGTGACAGGATAGTATGTATACATATATACATACATATATATATATACACATATATACCCATACACATATATTTATATATATATATATATATATATATATATATATATAAATATCATATGTAATCAGGCATACACAAGGTATATGTTATATATATATATATATATATATATATATATATATATATATATATATATATATATATATATATATATATATATATATATATATATGGTATGGCATATGGTGGAGGTGGGTTAATGCCGAAGCCAAGTACAATTTCGTTGAATAGAGTCGTTGGAAGGCACTGTGTCGAGGATCAAGACCCCATACCGATCCATTTATCAAAAAAAAATTCCCTTCGAAAATAACGCCAAAGGAAGAAGAGCCAATGTGGAAAACAGTTGACGATAAGTTTCTTCGTTATTGACACTGTCATTCTTCAAGGTTCTCTGAAACCGGTTGATTTTGTCTTCAGTATAAAAATGCTTTGGTAGTCTGGTACACCTATCATCATGAATTTTGTTTGGTCCGTTTCCATTTTAGTTTTATAAATCAATTTAATTGACTTGAAAAATGACAGCCCCCCCTCCCCCCCCTCACCTTATCTGGTCTCACAATTATGATGTCATCACGTTTGGCCAACTTTTTAAGTAGATCAAAATCACATTTTTTAAAAAAGAGGAGCCCAATCATTTTCAACTTTGAAAAGACACGTTGTGATAGACTAGATCATTCATTTTGTAAACCACTCAAATTGGCATTAAGGGGGAGATTTGTCAACCTCTGAAAACTCGATTTTAATGGTGGAAAAAATTGGATATATTTTGGCCAATAATTTGGCAAACAAAACTCCAACTCAAGGGACAGCAAGAATTCTTCTCTGTTGGATAAAATGTATTTAGAAAAGTTGAAAACGGGAGCGAGAGTCTTACAAAATTTAGGAATGAGAACACCCATGTTTTTAAGTTTGTAAAATTGCCTATCCTGTACCAAATCAATAAATACAATATTGTCGATAAAAGAGAGAGAAGCTGAAATTTCATTTCGTAAGGAGACAATTCTAAGTTCATATTGGTCGTTATTTATTGTACAGAACCCTGAGGATGCATTCAGCTGAATGCGAAAGGCGTCGGAATAAATTGTAGTAGTTCGCCATGTCTGTTCCTGCTCCTGCTCCCCTTGTATTTTATCACCTTGGCTGAATCGCCTGCCTTCTCCGTTCTTGCCATATTTCAAAGAACGTTCGCAGCTGTAGACCTGAAACTGATACCCAAGAATCCACGCACTGTGTGGGATTTACGTCGGATGCACGAGGAGGCCACTTCGCATAGAATTCCATAAAGGTGTAAGCTACAGAACTGGATGTAAACTGTCTAATCCAGACCACTCAAATATAAGAAATCATGTAAAAATGTGCAAAACTGATATTAATTATAAAGATTTTCCTATAATAGGACAAGTCCAAAATGAAAATGACCTCAATATATTAGAATCTATTATCATAAAGAAGACGGTCCCAACGCTAAATACTCAAACAACCTCTGTACAATTTTCATCGCTTAACCTGTTGTTTATGTTTTTCTTCTCTCGTCCTTTCTTGCTCTTCCTGTGTTCTTGAGAAAACTTTTGTTTTAGTCTTGTTATTACTACGGTTTAGGTATGTCCTGTGCCTATCCCCCCCCCGTTTTTATTTGGCTTATAATTTATATGTATATATCGATGTTTTAATGTGACTTTTTGTAAGAAGGTTTTTTAATGACTGCAGCCTTGAAAATGCGACTATACAAATTGTCGTGAAACGTCGGCATAATAAACTAATCGTAACAATGGTGTCCTTTCCATTCGCCTTCGAGATTATATATATATATATATATATATATATATATATATATATATATATATATATATATATATATATATATATATATATATATATATATATAAATATATATATATATATATATATATATATATATATATATATATATATATATATATATATATATATATATATATATATATATATATATATATATGTATCCTGAATTGAAAAGTACTGGAAGACTCAGGGCGTGGCATCCGTAAAGTAAATCCTTTTGAGAACTGACTCAAAAGTCTCATCTACGAATGGCAAGGAGATAAGATTTAGGATTTTGCTTACATACACGGAAATTTAAATATATATATATATATATATATATATATATATATATATATATATATATATATATATATATATACATGTGTATATATATATATTTATGTATTTATATATGTATATACATATGTATAAACCTATATATGTAATTTATATATTTAATATAATATAAATACATATTATATATCCATATATATGACGATATATATATATATATATATATATATATAAGCATATATTAATATATATATATAATATATATATAAATATATATATATATATGTATATATATATAAATAAATAAAAATATATATATATAATAATATATATATATTATATATTGTATCCTGAACTAAAAAGTATTGAGAAACCTATTATGAATCCATAACTGTTTTTCTAGTAACGATAAATACAGGGTTATTTTTCCAAGAAATGACGAACCGTACCCTTTTCTGACGTCAGATACGGAAATAATCATTTCTTGAAACGTGCGCATCAACCCATAAATAAGTAAAAGAGAAAGCTGTAGATGAAAAAATAAATTAAAAAAATCCTTTGACTCCAGAGAACAAACAAAAACACTCCTTTTGCACTGAAATCCTGAAACAGGCTTTCCAGGCAATGCTTGAATCGCGTCCGCAGAAAAGTTAGGCAGAGGGCGAGTGGTCTTCTTGGAATCCAAATGGCGATTTCTGTTTCTCAAACTTTCGAGAGGAGAAAAATGAATATTTCTGAAACGACTCTTTCACGGGCTACAGTCTGGGCTGGGAGTTTCAAACTTTTATGCTTTTCTCAGGATGAATGCCATTAAAACTTCCACAGCCTCGCTTATTCAAGGTCGTTTGTAACTTTTCTTTTACTATTAGAAGACATGAATAATAAAAAAAAACTATCAAAAAAGGGGATTCTGCAATAGGCACGCAAATGGAAAAAATATATAGCAAATTATTTCGCTTTGATGAATCAAAACAGCAACATGTAATAAATAAATATATATATATATATATATATATATATATATATATATATATATATATATATATATATATATATATATATATATATATATATATATATATGTGTGTGTGTGTGTGTGTGTGTGTGTTATGTGTGTGTATATATATATATATATAATATTTAAATTTCCATGTATGTAAGCAAAATCCTAAATTTTCTTATCTCCTGAAGATTCGTAGATGAGACTTCTGAGGCAGTCCTCAAAAGGATTTACCTTACGGATGCCACACCCTGAGTCTTCCAAAAGGACTCCCTTCAGCACCTCCTTCAGATACGTGCAAAGGAGGTAGATGAAGTCGAGATGGGTTCCCCTCTGGGACTCCTGTTGCCTAACATGTATATGGTAGAGACTGAAGAGAGGGTCTTCAACGGCCATCCTAAATTCGGGATGTGTGCCAAATATCCTAATAAGACTATCGTCTCGATCGACTCCGCCGCCCTTTGGCAGAATGCCCTCAAGATGACTTTGAGCCTCAACTCCTCATAGACACAGTGTCGAAGGACGCTTCCGCTCCTCGATGTCAACGTAGAATGAGCGGAGCCAATAAAGCTTGACGATAGACGCAAAATCGACTGACGTAGAATATGAGAAGAACTGTTAAGCATGCAGAATGAGGCCAGGTCTGACGTTTTCTCACTAACAGTGGAACAGTGGAAACTGTCCCCAGTCACCGTTTATCGAACGTCCAGAATAACACGCCCCAACATCGAGGAATTAACATTCATTTTGACAACAGAACGACGTTCCACAACCAGCACAGAGATGGAGGCAAGGCCATGAATGCAAAGGGACAATTGCCCATGGAACAACGCTCACTGCTCCAGACAACTGAGAACCCTCATAATTCTACTGCCGCCCAATCTGGTCAACATCCTGATGCTGAAGGACATCACCGCCCCTTTTGGAGGTGCTGATGAGTCGACTGACGTTGCAGATACAGTTAGCTTATGTTGCAAAGATACCAAAGGGCATTCTTCAGTTAACGGATGAACATGGCAGTGACTGGTCTCTTATTTGACTCTATAAAATTAGGAAAATAAACTCTCAATGACACACACACATACATAACACACACACACACATATATATATATATATATATATATATATATATATATATATATATATATATATATATATATATATATATATATATATATATATATATATATATATATATATATTATATATATATATATACACATACATTTTTTACATTTTTTTTTTTTTGGGCATGGCCGGGGAAGGTATATATAGCTCTAATCAAAGTTTCAGCGACATCTGATTGATTTGGCCACCTACATAAAATGAAGTATGTTGACATTAAATGCAATGGAAACTAATGGAAAAGCGTCTTCACTAATTAAATTATAATTACACAAATCAGAAGAAAAATACACATGAGCAATCACCAGCTCCTTGGCACTGCTCTTATGTTAGTTCACAAAATAAATAGTGCCATTAGCAAATAAATTACGATCTATGCAAAAATCTCTTAGGGTGTAGCATTAATCTTACTGTGAGGATAATCACACAAAGTTATAGAACCTCTAAAATAGTTAAGAGTACATGAAATCTTGCCACGACGCGACAAATCTTCAGATGTTAATCTTGAAGGAATCAAGATCTTGACAGTGGACAAGGGCAATCTTCACACGTCGGAAGATCTGAAGGTTGAGAGAGAAGCAACTAAAAGTGAAAGCAAAATAGCAAAACTGATCATTACGTTACTTGAAATGACTGAACTTTTATGTTTTCCCTAAAACATGGCATCAATGCGGCTCTCGTGGAGGAGTTTCAAATCTCCATCCGATAAATGATCATGAAAATTTCTTATTCCGCAGAAGGTTGGCAAATTCTTTACGTTCTTCAAAGTAAGGTAAAACCCTTCTCTTTATCTATTTGTTTTCGAATCAGCTGGTAGTATTACCATCTGGTAATGATATTAGAAAGCATTTAAAAGGCCAAGGCAGTGTTTTCATGAAATTATAATTGAAAAATTTATATTTACATATTTTCCCTATTACCTTTATCTTAAGAACTTTATTTTGATACGCAGGCAGAATGACGGACTAGACATGTATGTTCATTAATGAAATCCAGTCGTCTCATCAATCAGCCGCCTAAAATAGGAATCGAGAGAAGATAAGACCACGTGAATCAATGGTTCAAGCAAAATGTGACTTTCTATTTGAACGTTTTCACTTCTTTTATAGTTTTATTTTTATTTGGAGATTGAAATCACTTTATTCTATCATTTCCAACATCTCATTTGCGCCCTTTCTCATTTCGAGATAAACGCCGGCCTCTAATCCCTCGCCTTCAGCAACTTGAGAGCCAAAAGAGGGCGAGAGGGGAGGGGGAATCACCATGAACCTGAATTAACAGTGAGTGATTTCATGGAATTGTGGCGCTAAGAAAAAGTTTCTTTCCTCAATTGTAGAACGATTTTCACCTCACTGAATTCAAGTTTAATTAATTGCCGTTACTTTAAACCGGTTATCATCACAGCAGAGAATGCAGCTATAACATCTCATTCAAATCTTCATCTGGCTGTCACCGCAAGAATCCTTGATGCTCGGTCAAGGGAGAGGAAAGCGAATGCTGGATCACTGCATCATTTCTCTCTAGCACTTGTATTTATCTCGGGAGAGTGATACGAACTTTAATTGGTAGTTGTGTTAACAGATGAAGCCTTTTCATTACTACGCCTTTACTACTACTGTGCTACAACGCTGTTAAACAACAGGATGAGATCTTTCATTTCATGCTCTTTTTCACATAACCTTAGTCTAGTCGTCTAGGTGTATCGGTCGATCAGTCCTCCATCTCCCTTGCTTCTCTAACAAAAAAAAAAAAAAAAAAAAAAAAAAAAAACAATCTTTCTCTCCACGTGTCTTTCCTCATCGCTCTCTGTGCCAACAGTACTTCAAAATAACGTAGGTCCCAGGAACTCATTAAGTCTCCTTTGAGGGTATCCGCCTTTGAAAAGGACGCTCCATCCATAGGGAATCTCTCAATCTCTCAAAGGATGTTGATGGCCTTATAACGAAGACCTTGTCAAAGGACTTAGAGCTTCACAAAAGGTTTTCATCGATTATTAACATGGTTGACAAGATATGCGGTGTCTTATGATTCGTTACTATGGAAATCTAGACATCAGCTTACAAAGTAACTGAAGCATTTTTCTTTTTTTTTTTTTATCCAAATGAGCATTCGCAATCATGATGCATTGCACTTCATATGTATCAATAAATACTGACAGATAGAAATTACTAATAATTCAGAGTTATTAATGTCTCGTTAAGAAATTCTTGCGGTCTGATACATTATAAATATGCACCATCAAGAAAATCAAATTACACGGTCTAGAGTTTTCCCTCGCATTCCACCTCATGATTTACGCTTACTGTCTTCAGACTACTTATCTCTAATTCCATTTACGAGGACATTAATGTACTGGTTGTGAAGAGCTCTCATATCTAATCATAGAACTGAAAGATAAATGCTATTGTGGAGAGAGAGAGAGAGAGAGAGAGAGAGAGAGAGAGAGAGAGAGAGAGAGAGAGAGAGAGAGAGAGAGAGGTGGCTTTCAGGTAGAGGGAAGTATTTCCCAACTGTATATCCCAGAAGTTTCTAACGGCGCTCATTTTGATGACTCACCACTAGCGGATCCAGGGGAGGGGGGCCACTTGGGCACGTGCCCCTCCCCCATGAAAAATAATGACAAACTAATAATATTGAAGATTTAGATAATAACATAAATGTGAAATATAAAATGGGAAAAAATAAAAATCTATTATAGAAACAGGCTATATATATACATATACACATATATTTATGTATGTATGTATGTATGTATGTAAGTATGTATAACATGAAAATTGGTGCCCCTCCCCCAATGAAATTTTTTTGGATCAGCAAGTGTGACTTACTTAGCGATCGGAATGTAATTATAGCGCATGAGCTCCAAACAGGCGAGTGGCTGACAAACAATCATCAGGTGTTGTGTCTGTTATTTACTTCACTGTACAGAACAGTGAACGGATGAGGGGAAATGGGGTGGGAGAGGACCAGCATGTCAATGACACAGATTAATTTCAATGTCATTTTGCTGGCTTCGTTGAATTGCAGTGTTACTTGGGTGTCGATCATTGAAGATGATGTCTGCTGTAATATTTTCCTTTCATGTATATCAATGAACAGCAGATTTAATATTTAAAATCGATTATAGATTAATTATAAATCATTTAAAAGACATTATGAAATCGTTCACAAATTATTTATAACTATTTATTTATACTGCAGTTACTATTGTTGAAATGAGGGCAGGATAGTATTTAATTGCAAAATAATTCCTTCTTTATTAAAAAAATCAAACACGCAAAATAGATGTTATTTATTGTACTTTAACAATCATAAAGAAGTTTATTCTCTAACTCCTCTCACAAAACATTATACTTTTTCAGGCTCATCCCACGAAGATGCAACTGAATCTCTTAAGGAATATCACCCCAACTTCTCTTTGTCTTCGAGTTCTCCTCGGTTCTTTTTCTCTTTCGCAGCTTCTGCTAACTCCCGACTCCCTGTTGTCTGTCTTGAGATATTCATTCGACGGTTTCCTCGATATTCATCTGGAATGGGTTCCACCAAGTTCTTAAGATCATTAGATTTATCATTAAAGAGAGAAATAGAGTTTCAACTTCGACCATTTAGCTTTCAGCGACAATTTTCCAGTAACAAAGTCTTGTGTCCAAAGGTATTCAGAGGGAGCTGAACAGCATAATTTTGTTCATATCCTTCGCAGTGCTGTACTTTGTAATTTACTACATTTTGAAAACATGATGAGCCCCTCCGATGGAACGGTGTTACAGCAAAGTGAATTCAGTAATATAATTCCATGAGGCTAAGGCGCAATCGAGTTTTCTGTACAGCGTATAAATCAAGGACGCCGAAAATAGATCTATCTTTTGGTGGTCTCGGTATAATACTGTATGAGCCGCCGCCCATGAAACTTTCAGCCACGGCCAGTAATGGCCTATGCTATAGCGCTGCCAGACGCACGATTATGGCTAACTGTAACTTTAAATAAAATAAAAACTACTGAGGCTAGAGAGCTGGAATTTGGTATGTTTGATAATTGGAGGGTGGATGGTCAACATACCAATTTGCAGCCCTCTAACCTCAGTAGTTTTTAAGATCTGAGGGCGGACAGAAAAAGTGCGGACGGACAGACAAAGCCATCTCAATAGTTTTCTTTTGCAGAAAACTGAAAGGAAGCTTTTCAAATGCAGACAAATAATAATAATAATAATAATAATAATAATAATAATAATAATAATAATAATAATAATAATAATAATAATAATAATGTCTTATTCAAGTAGTCTTCGATATCAGAAAATGCTCTGTTGCTTATGAACTTCAGGATGGAGAAATTTCGCTGATTTTAGATGTGGATGTAGTTACATTCTACTACGAGTTATACTGCAATTGTTCATATTCTTATTAATTTTCTTTCGCCTCCTGTTCTTTATACTTTGACTTTGTAAAAATAGGAGTTTGGAAGCAATACGGGGCAAGTTGGCACGAAAAGTTATTTTTTTATAAAGCATAATGTTACCTTATGTTGAAAGCAAACCACAATTTTTTTTTTTTTATGCTCTATGATAAAGAGGAATGTTCATTTTTTAATGATGATAAGAATTTTGCCAATATGTTTGTTTTGTATTCCCAATAAACAAAATTGTAAAAAGTGTGCCAACTAGCCCCGGTCCCCTATCTGATTAAGGAGTTTAAAGAGAAGAAGAAGTAGCGATAAAGGGAAGTAAATGGAGAGGGGAAGATTAATGAGCACTTGCATGAGAGCAGCATATACCACTGGACATATGCAGGATGATCAGAGTTCAGTCCTGTGGAAATGGATAACGTTTGAACACAAAGTTACGATTATACTGTATAAATAGGATAGAAGGCATTCGTATAAAAGGTTTGTCCCAGGGCAATGGTCTGAAGAAGGTAGGACGGAAGAACCGGGAGCAGTTGTTACCGTTTTCGCAAATAAGTTCTCTGTATCTAAGTACAATATGGCTAGATATCCATAAAGGGATTTTCAGTAGTACTTCCTCTTGTTACTTGTCAACTCATCACAAAGCTGCGCATATGGAAAAAGGAACTACTATTAAAATTCAATTAAATTTATGAAGAGGAAGATATAAAGAAAAATTCATGTGGTTTTTATATATACTATAAACAGTGCAATATACATTTTCCCCATGAAGACAAAACAGCATAAAATGCCTAAATCAAAGCGCTGATAAAACCTAGAAATCTAAACTTATCCTTTGATCGTCCAGCCACTTGTTGCAAATCGTTCTTATCTCGGAAACTGAGCTTCTTGGACTAATTCAGCTGAATCTTTCTTTGCAATTTGTCTTTTGCAGCAGAATCAGAGGAAGAGGAAACGTGAGCAGCACTGAACTCGGGAAAGGCTTTGTTCGAAGTTAAGTGGAAATGGTTTTCCATGAAACGAAAATGATCTTATTTCTTAATCTCATATAGTCTTCTCTTGGTGCTTTTCGAGGAAGTTTTTTGCAGAACCCAATGAAGAGATAAAGCGCTGGAATGTTCAGAAACTCAACTTTTTTATTTATTCTTTTACTGTTGAAATATCTTCACCCCCTCCTTTCATGTAACTTGATAAGAAAGAATTTCATTTTATTCAACTCTCGTTATCTTTTTGATCGTCACATTTCTTTACTTTTTATCCTCTGGCTATATTTCATTACAACAATCTCTTTACGTTTGACGATTTTATCCTGAATGCAAAAAATACTTGACATAGGAATACAGAAATACTTCATTCCTTATTGATAACCCATATTTACTAAAAATTATATCACTTCTTCTCTTAACAGTAATGTAATACAGATAAGTTTTTCAGCTCCCAAAATCTGTTGGTGACATCGATCTTTCACGAATTCTGGACTCTCACTGTCCGAGCAGGGTTCCAGGTTTTCATTTGTTTGCTGACAGTTAGTGACATATATGGTATGCTATTATTTTCAATGACTACAGTAGCCATTATTCAACACGTTATCTAATAATTACAAGATTAAGCAAGTCAATAAATCATATAAGAGGGATTTCTTTTATATGCAATACAAAGAGAGTATAGAAATGACACTTATTTAGTAGCCCCCATCTCTCTCTCTCTCTCTCTCTCTCTCTCTCTCTCTCTCTCTCTCTCTCTCTCTCTCTCTGTCACGATTCGGACTCACATCGTCAGAGTCATTCCAATGCTGCCTTAAGAAACCAGTTCCGAACTAACGATTGACAACAGGACAAAATAATCAGAAAAAACTCACAAAATAACACAGGGTATTTATTTGCAATATATACTGATAATAGAAACGGGCTCCTGCATTCACTCAACTTGACGCACACCCTAATACTAAGGAAATAAATTTATATAGGTGAAGATAGAAAGAGTGGTGTGCAAGATGGGACTATGTACATGCATATATATATATATATATATATATATATATATATATATATATATATATATATATATATATATATATATATATATATATATATATATGTATATAATATATATATATATGTATATATATACATACATACATACACATTATTTTCACAGAGGGCCTCAGTGCTGCAGAAAGTTCAAAACAGGAGATTTTTATTTCCAAGCTTTCAAAAGGCTTGTCTGCTTCCATCCTCAAGGAACGAAATAATAATAATAAAAAAAAATACGTGTCAGACGTAATACATAATGCAGCACACGATCGTAAATGTCTTGCTTCTCATCCTGACCTGTGACCTGGATATTAGGTCTTGTTCCTCCATGTGACCTTCGCAGCTGCATCCTTTCTTCTTCGGGTGTTCATGAAGGTGGTTAATCCATTCCATGTGTCTGTTCAGCTTTTTCTCCACGACTTCGTAAACTATGTGGCACGTGGTAGAATGTTCAGTTTTTTCCCCTGTTTGTTTTCATGGTCTTCTTGGAACACGTCATGGGAGCCTTTTCTGCACGCCTCATGGTGTGAGGGTGGAGGACGCTTTTCGAGTTCTCGCCTCGCCAGCTTTGATGGTGGCGGAGATGTGACATGATGAATGACGCTGGGGACCTTCTCCCCAAACAATATCGAGCGCTTCAGCATGAATGGAGGTGGGAACGGATTCATTTTGAAAGAAAATATCTCCTTTTACGAAGCTAGACGGATGGTTTATATTGTGTATACTCTCATCCATGAGACAATGCATAAAACAGTTTTGGCGCGACAGTTGATATTCTGTCTCATTACCATTTGATGACGTCCATTGGCAGACGAAATAAAAAGGATACTTCCTGTGGTTTTTCCACAAGATTTTCATAAGTTGCACCAGCTCATTCCCCTTGAAATGTCCAAGAATTTGCTACAGTGGTGAATACGAACCCACTTTTTTGCCAATTTCATTGGGGCCCAAGAAATATTAAGAAATTAGTAAAGGAACACGAAAATAGGATGAGAATTCCAAATCATGCCAACGGAGGGACTAGACAGTCTCCGAATAGTCCAATTCGGGAGAGTACTCCATCCCCTGTTGAGCCCTTAAGAAAATCCATTGTCTTATAAGTTCGAAAACTGTGTCAAATGTGTCTATTAAATAACATATATTTATGAATTCCTGCAGCCTGTTAAGATTATCATACAAAAGTATGATTACAAAAGGATTGTGGAAAGAGCGAGGAATTTTCTAATTAATGAAGAGATGTACAAAGCTCCCACTGTATCAGACAATGAAATAATCAGGGTGTGACCAATATTATTAATAAGTGAACCACAAGACAACATTTGAACAATAAAAACAGTCTGCAATGACGCAAAATGAACGCAAAGAAAAGCGTGGCGGGGCCGGTGGTGAGGTGTGGTTGTGATTTACATATCTATGTTTCTGTGAAAAACTGATGAACTACTGTTACTTTATAAGGAATGCAGGTGCAAGCTGCATTGAACTTTTATGGTCTGCAACCAGCGGGAGGGAGAGGGCGGTTAATATTTCCGCAACACAGGCGTGTATGACTGACTCCTTCAATCAATTCAATAGGATGTAGATTTTAACTATTAAAAGGATGATGGTTCGCCTAAAACAAGAAAGGGAAAGCAAAACAGTACTAGTGTTTCCCCCATTTATTGTTTCTTATGACAAATAGAAAAAAAAAACGAAAAAGCGACTTGTAGTAATATTTGCATGCAATTCTTTTGATGACCTTCAGCGCATCAACAGGAAAATCATACAAATATACATTTATGAGACCAACCACATTCGTTAAATAAATAATAAAAAATGTTAAATAAACTACTTCCTACAAGGAAGAAGCCGTGTTCTTGCTACTCCCTTATTTCAGCCTCAGTCGCGGAAAGTCAAAGTATTGTGTTTCGTGTCCACAAGATTCCTAAATTAGGGAACTACTGACCTCCAAATACTTTTAGAGGGGAAGGAACTGTCTCCTTTAACCTCGTTCTCTTTATTTACATAAATCTACTGAGCATTCACAAGGAAAGAACTTTTATTTACAATTAAGATTTTTCAGTGATCTTTGAATTCATGCACATGACAAGGAGCCTCATAATGTGATAGTGTAACTTTCTTCATATTAAGGTTCCTTTTAACTGTCTAACGTGAAACGTTTCTGAATTATTCGCTGCCAGTGTCTCACGAAAAACCAATATCCTTTTGCAAATTCTATTTTATGTTAATCAGTGTTCAGTCACCTTAAAAAAGTGGATTGAGAAGAGATTTGTTAATTTACATTTTATTGGCAAACAATTCAAATCATCTACGCAGAAAGCCAAGATAACGCATTAACCATAAGATAAATAAATACATTAATTCATATTTCTAGTTGAATTGCTTAATTCTAATAGTTCAGAGAAACGAAATAAAATAAAACTTGCGAAGTCTGTCATTATTTACAAGAATCATCAGGTTTAATCCATGATGAGTTCTCACGGAAGCTTCATACGTAACTCATCACTTTTATAATAGTCCTGATATAGAAACAAAACATGAGAAATGCATTTAAAGAAATAATGATACAACGGATGAAGCTAGCCTAGCCTCAGAGTCTGGAAAGGAAATATACAGATCATTCCAAAGTAGGTAAAAGATGAATGATTAAAAGCCTTCATTCAGGAAATTAATAACAGAAACCTTGGTAAAAAGCTTTGGCTTTGAGGTGATGGAGGTTGTGCTAAAGATGAAAGAGTAAAGGCCTTTCTATCCAGGAGTGATTAATGATCAGTCTGGCTCTTTATCGTTTACTCAGTGGAAGCAATGAAAACTCTAAAGCACTGGCAAAGAAGATTAAATGTTTTGTTTCTGAAGTGGTTTAGAGAGACGAACCTTTGGTGTAAGGCCTTCTAATGAACGCATTATTTATGACAAGAAAAATCATGTTTCCTAAGTGAGATGAGCAGAACATCCGGGTTTGGAAATCTCAAAATTAAAGTTTAGTTCCAAAGTGACCTTTACATAATTCGGGGAACTGTCCAAATATAAAACAGAAACATAAAATCGACCTTTTTTTGAACTCTGCATCTCACTGAGAAGTTGAGAAAACATCTCCATTCTCCTTACATATATGAACGATCAACAGGGAATAGCAACACACGTTCCGAAAACTATTGACTTGAATTGAATGATATATTATGTTGTTTTTTTTAAACGTGGAAAATAATTTGGGGATTATTGGCAAGGGCAGAAATATTAAACGAATAGGATTCACAGTGCCATCTTGTCTCTACTAGTTTTAACACAGGATAGCACTGCTACTGTAATTGGGCGCTAAAATTGCTCGTCTGTTCGATGATTTATGGCTGGTTCAGAAATTTCTCACTTTAAAAATAAAATAAAGAAATAAATAAAGGGTTAAACATACGACTGAGAGATATTGTGCCTGGATTTCCAAAGAAAATATAAAGGCATCAATTGAGAAGTTATGACATCCCTGTGAACGGGAACAAAAGAACCTTGCGCAGAGAGAGAGAGAGAGAGAGAGAGAGAGAGAGAGAGAGAGAGAGAGAGAGAGAGAGAGAATGACGTTTTCAGAATGAGTTATGGTTAGCGGTAACTCATCTCACGACGGCCAGTGTCTCCCACCAGGATCGATCTTCGGGAATTTACCAAGAAGCGCGACGGAAGACCTGATAATGTACGACTTTCTCTGCAGACAAGAATTATTCAAGTAAGCCGATATTATGGTGCCTTGCAGTAGTTCGAGTTCCGTTTATTGCACCTGACTCAGCGTGAATAGCCCCTCCGACCACCAAATAGCCCAAACAGTAATGAACTGAGGATTATCCACCATAACAAAGCCACTGAAAAATAAAAGCAAATGCCGGAGTCTCTCAAATCACAGAAATTTCGTTCACTTTCCCCTCTACCCTTCCCTGTGTGAAAACAAACAGCCTCTTCAGATTAACAATTGAGGTCCTCCAGAGTCTCTTTCTAGCACCGCGGTCGAAGTAAGGAAAACAGGTTCCGAAATGAAGAGGAAGTCCTTCTAGTTCACGACTGCGACATGCGAGAGTCGAAAGGACACTCGGGACGAGCTTTACTGTAAGGGTAAAAGGAGGCACAACAGGTCATGAAGGAATGAATGCGCACAATCCCTTAGTCCTGACGCAGCTACTCTCATAATATGACAATTGTTTTACCACCTCTGCCACTTGGCACAGGCCCATAAAGAGGCTTGACAACAGAGAGAGAGAGAGAGAGAGAGAGAGAGAGAGAGAGAGAGAGAGAGAGAGATGAATTTGGAAGTCAAAGAATAATCTCTGCTTTTCGTGTGGATATTTTATAAAATAAAGTTGAACAAAGGAATGCAAAAACGTCGGCCGTTTGCTCACTCGCTGGTTTGTCAAACTACTTGATTTCCAGATAAGCTTTCCCCCAACACCTCACTTATTTTTAAGGAGTAAATATAAGACAAAATTCCTTTTTAGAAGTTATGCATATTACTTTGTAATTTCCTCATAAAAACATTCCCTTTAACCAAACAAAAGAATTTTTCTTAAATAATAACACTCATATTCAGTTAAACCCCTTATATATAAAGTAAATCATTCCAAAACAGCATTGTTTCCCTCCGTCCTGAATAAATAAACATTCTATAAAATCTGGAGATATCTTGAAATATATTCTCTGAATATTTACAAACGGAACTCATTCATGACTAACAATTTTAAAAAATCCGGATTGTTATGTGCTTCGATTTCAAATGACAATAGATAGGCCGAAGTGTGCGTCAGTCAGCATTTGAGTCCATCCTTCGGATTCCCTTCTCCCCCCACCGCGACCCTGAGTCTTCAAGTCCCATTGCTGTCTGTCTGTTCCGAGTTTCACACACATCATATTTTGATGAGTAGGACGACGATTTAATTCCAGCTAGAGTGAGATGTCCAGTTGCATTATCTTAATCTATGTAGTCTACAAAGAACTGTGGTACAATATCAAAGTTATTTGTGTGAGCGAGTGTTTGTGTTTGCGTCTCTCACCGTAATTCTCAGAGAATGATGAAATGTCAAATATTAGTGTCGCCTTGTGTGTCTATTTCACCTTCTTGCTGATTTACATTGGCCAACTACAACAACCACTGAAAGGAGACACGGGGAACAGGCTAATACATCTGAATACGTATCATTACCATCCTCCACAGCGGTAGTCGTTAGTTGAGGCTATAGAGCGTTGTTGAGGGCGAAGAGATGTATGCCTAAATGCATCCATCTTCCCGGGGCATATGGGCTTTGCATTTCTTTAGGGCAATAGTTTTGTTATTGGGTCCTTGGTCAGGATTAGGTGATGACCGACTTTCATATCATTCCAACTCTGACGTGAAAGAATATCATGTTTCTTTCCAGAAGATGTAACTTGATGTTTTGAGTATTGTGCTTTCTTTTTTATATAAAAAGTGGTGATTCCAGCAAGTACTTTTAATTTTTCATGGTAAGAGGGAGTTTTATTTCGCCTTCTCAGAGAGAGAGAGAGAGAGAGAGAGAGAGAGAGAGAGAGAGAGAGAGAGATAAAATCAAAAAATCAAGTTAATAGGAGACTTAATACAGACAATAATCGAAGTCAATTTCCGTTTCTAAACTCGTAATTACAGACCTGTCTTAGACTCTTGTTCGGAAAAAATATTCGAGAATTTTCTATTTCCTCAAGAAATAAAAAGACAGAGGGAGACTTTTTAAAGAGTCGCTTATTCTGAAGGTTATCCCACTTCTCCCTCAGACTGATATCGCAGTCTCTAAGCGACTGAGAGAAAGCACAAAGAATGGAATGTAGATTGATGGACGTGAATAATTTCTCCCACTGACATCATATGCTAGCAAGATTAATCTGAAGTTTTTTTTTTTTTGGCCAGTGACTAAATCTCAATACTGATTTAGTTTTTAGTATAGAGATAAATTGAAAGATAAAAGGGAAAATTGCCTGAAAAAAAAAAAATGTCTTCCTTTCTGTCATATTCTGCTTCCTCCCACTTCTGAGGCCTCATCAATTATCCAGATTTAATATTTTATATTTATGAAATTTATTTTCTCGGTAACGCAAGCTGAAATCTTCTGAATGTTATAGATATATCGAGAACTGGTTTTCGTTTACTGCCATATAAATTTATATGATATTTCTAAATAAGATTAAGTCTTCTTGTGTTTCTTCTAAATACCGTCCACATTCATTAAATATCTGAGTTACAACTATGAATGTTCTCAGCTATTGCATTCTAATATGGACCTCTGATGTTGCTATGCGTCAATCACGTTTGGATATGTTCCACAGCAGGATGGAGAGAGAGCCGGTTTCACCTCTACAAATTTTGTGGCCCATCGTGACAAAATACACGTCCGGCACAAATTAAAATTGCTCAATCATATAATAATGATTCTAGATCCTTTGATAATATTTCCCTCCTGAGAAGCAGAAGTTGGAGTGATTGGTGCAAAGAAGGTTCTTCACTAAAACACAGATTAACAGGACTGCATTTTTTCCCGTCCGTTTTATTGCAATGTTCATTCAAATAGAAAAATGTCTAGAAAGTCCCTTTATTCAAAACTATGAGTCTCCTCTCTGAAAATAGGTATATACTGCCCGCTTGGACATAAGCCTTGCTATCACATGACCTGGTGAGAAAGGTGGCACTGGGATGCCAAATAAAATCTCGTGCAAGGAACCAAAGGATGACATTCTCCATTTCGCTGAATAACAGATCAATTAGCTTTTGATGAACTGTCAAACACCCTTCAAAGGGGAAGCAATTTTGTTTTACAGATTGCAAGGTCAATTTAATAATACTGCTGTCACCATGACATCTCTGGGAATTGACTCCGTAAAATATTATAGGAAAAAATGACAATAGAAATGTCTTCCCTTATACGACCGAGTAGGAAGTCATTGTTTTAGCTCACAATAAAATTTAATGAAACTAATCGGAATCTATGATTGAAAGGTAAAAAATTAGTTGTATTTCTGAACGACGATTACTTTGTCCTTATGCTCTATAAGTGTCCGAAGATAACTACAATTAAAGGAGAGACTGAACGCTGTAAGAGACTTTTGATTATTTATCTCAGACAAGCAGAAAATGCAGCAGAGGAGGATGGGGACCTTCTTTCCTCCCTTCGAAGGACTCTCACCAACTCTGAACTGCTTCCTGACACAGGACGTGAAGGAGGCGCCCTTGTGAGAGAGTCGAGGTTTCGACGCCTCCTGAAGGAGAGAGAAGAGTCTTTAGAACGAAATGGTCAGGGGAATCAAGTAGAGGATAGGAAAGGTCAACAGGAGTTTGGTGGAGCTTGAGAAGAGATGTGGAGGAAGAGGGGACGAAGAGAGATGAAGAGAGATAGAGAGGGAGGAACTAGAGAAGGAAGAGGAGGGTGGGTGGTTGATCATTTTTTTTAGAACATCCAGACTTCCTCTCTCGGGGAAAGACAAGAATAAGAGGTCGGGATAGTAAGTAGCAGAGGAGAAATTCACCTGTTAACAATCTCAAACAATGAACAGGTCTCTTTCGGAACAATGTTCAAGTGAATCATTTTACTGGATTCCATTCACGCTTCTTGTATTCCAGTGATCGAACAATTCCAATTTTTTTATATGTTCTATATATAGCAATATAAAACATTTATTTAAAGATTAAAAGATGATACGCAAATTACTATTACAGTATTCACACACACACACACAAACATCTCTGTACACACATATATATATATATATATATATATATATATATATATATATATATATATATATATATATATATATATATATATATATATATATATATATATATATATAGTGTATAGAGAGAGAGAGAGAGAGAGAGAGAGAGAGAGAGAGAGAGAGATAAAAAAAGAACTGTAATTTGCGTATATACTCATGTATCACACGAACTCGTGCATTAAAATTTCGTCCAGACTCATGATTCCATCATAAACACCGCGCATAGTGTGATATGTATTTTCAGCACAATACTCTAGGCTAAGCTTTCTATGCCTCTCAGTTTTGTTAGATACCACTGATGATAATGGTTTTAACTATGAAATAGGCCTAGAAGCCAAAGTTCATTAAGTTAAATGTGGCTCTTCATACATTAAATCAGGCCTCTGAACCTTGTGACTTGTCTAAGAATTCATTACTATACCACAAATATAATTAACAAACACTTACTGCTGCGTGCAAGACACTGGCATAAACGACAGCCAGTACTGACATAAACAATCGAATCGAGAAACAACCGTCTGCCGATGTCAGTTACCGTAACTAACAAAGGGTTCCATTACAGTTGTCGACTTGTTAAAAATTTGGTAATTTTGAATGGGGACTTCCATAAATGAAAATAAAATCAGCTTTATTTACCCTTCGTGCAATGGAGAGGAAAGGGTTATGAAAGTAGGCCGCTGAATTTACGGTTGTGGTTGTGGCTGAGTAAGCGAATATGTGCAGAGGCCACAAAACGGTTGGAAGAGGCAAAAGCAACATCCGACACTGGCGAAATGACACCTTTACTTCATTTAACTTACTGTGCATATAAATCAAGTAAGTTGCATTTTTAAACCCTGCTTTAATCATTTACGAAAAAAATGAATCTCCGAAATGCGTTTCATTTAGCGCCTAATGGCTGTGATGATGTCGGTAAACGCAATCAGCTGATGATTTCGAGAATGTAAACGTGGTCAGAATGCAAATGGCGCCTGAACGCTTTGTTCATAAATGAAAATACGATAATAATATGACAATAATGCAAGAAATATAACTGCATACAGTATGCAAAACAAGTTTCATTAAAATGATCATTCTTAATACAACTGTTATTTGAATTTTGCAAATGGATATCTTTCGGTGTAACAACCTTGCGGGGTTAGGAGTCTCTCTCTCTCTCTCTCTCTCTCTCTCTCTCTCTCTCTCTCTCTCTCTCGTGCAGGTTTAAAGAAACAAAAGCTGCAGATTTTTAGTTTTTTTGCTGATCACGAAAGCTAGGGATGTTTGAAGTGTCGGGAAACATTGAAAGGTGCCAGGAGACCAGAACTCGAAAGTGCGCTTTTCAGGTGGTTTATTTAAGCTCCGACGAACCGACGGTGTCAGCATTTCCGGGGAGATACTTAAGGAGCAGCCAGAATTTCCATAAGGAGCTAAACCTCATGAATGTCAGTGATTATTCATAAGCTTTGTTCTACTTTTGATAACACAGCAATATAAATGTGGAATGAGCATGCAAGACTCTTTACATACAGGTTTTTATATATGATTTCTGTCATCCGGGATTTTCGGTGGTCCGGCTATGGCCTGGTCCCAAGAGAGCCGGTTTAGAGAGGTCGGACTGTAGATTAGAATGTTAATACTGTGTGCTGGAGATCTCTGTAGGTGTCTTCCGGAACAATGAACAAGACGAGTTACAGTTAACACAAAAAAAAAACCAGCAGACGAAATGTCAGACATAAAGAAGCAATCCACGCTGGTTAAAGACAAAAAATGAAATGTGAACGAACACAGATGTATCGTTACATCCCAAAGGGGATGCGAGAGAGAGAGAGCTAAACTTGATGAATGATACAGACTAATGAATAAACGCTGAAACCGTCCTTCTGGTAGTCACAGAACCTCCAAGTGTTAACCATTGAAAGCGCCGTTGTATGGAAGGCCCCAAGCGCTCTCTCAGCATCAGACATTCAGGCGATCGACAGACCAGAAATAGCTCGGAAACCTTGTTCAAAACTGACAGTAAATAAATGTCGGATGCGTAGTATCTGGATGGCAAACGTTGTATAATTTGCCTAAAATATTTGGTGTTTGTTTACATCGAAGGATGTTAAGAGAGTATGAGCTTCTATCTCTTAGTATATATGATTTCATCATCAGTTGAATTAGTAATAAATTTTGTCTTGTATTCTAAAAACAAAATTGATTATGATAAGTAAACTCATGAGTGAAGCAGCTGGAGGCCGCGAGATAATACCTAAATATTAAGGTGTTCTTCATATCAGGCGTTTATGACTATTTAATGTCGATGATTGAATGTTTACTCTTTCTCTCCCTCTCTCGCTTTTTTCTTCACTGGTACTCTGTTCCGTTACAAAAAAAAAAATATATCGAAACTCCCGTGATATTTAAAGACATTAGATCCACTGAGCTATAGTCTTTCATGGAATGGATTAATATAGTTGCCTCAGAGAAAGGATTTTGCTATGCCCGGATGATAGTTCTTCTTGACTGTTTGTTGATTTATAAAATCATAAGATGGCCAGTATAGTTTAAACGCTTTGCTTTATGAATGTTTTCTTATTTCATCTTTCATCTCGGAAAGTATACGGATTTTGCTGTTTTTCGCCACATTTTTTGGGCAAATCGTCATTTTAAATCTACAAAACAAAGTACCACCAATGAATACGCCTTGCCAAGCTATTTCACTTATTGTTACTGCCACCAAAGAAGCTGCAAGATTATGTTTTCACCTGTAGCTGTCCATCAGCTTTGATAAAACATGGCAGATATTTTACATGTTGTTGTTTTGTAATATAAATCACTCAAATGTTGATGGTTTATTGCTGAGGAAATTATCTCAATGCATATTATATTTTTCCCAGAACTCGTTGAGAAATTTGCCCTGTATATTACATCCGGTAAGTTACATCAAATTCCACGCAACCCTCTCGTGATATGGCGCTCATTCATATATAGACAGAAATGTTGATTTTCTACACTACAGCATTTGCAGACTTTCCTCCAACTCAGAAATTCCATTTATTTACACTTCCGGCTCAACACATTAGGATCACAAATGTTCTCAGTCACTCCTTTCACATTTACTTCCCTTAACTTGATCTCTAATACACTTCGTACAAACAAAAACCTAGGAAACTCCTATCCAGACTACTTTATCTTTCCCAAGTATGCTCATGAGATTATACTCGTATTCTCTTGAAATCATGCTTTACTACCCTATTATTTTGATAATTCTCCTTGTATTTTTAATTTATTTATTTATTTATTTATTTATTTATTTAGTTTAACTTATTTTTTTTTCTTAAATAAGGGATCTCTTCTTTCTGTATTTCCCCATTATCTTCTGTTACTTCTTTCTAATGAACACAATATTCTTTGGAAGCTTGAATTTCAAAGTCAATGGCCCTGGGACTTGTTCCAAATGAATAAGGTTCATCTTTTGAATAATAATAAGAATAATAATTTTCAACAATCAAGCTCATTCTAAACATATTTCCAGAAAATTCTTCCCTCTCTCATATATTCTGGCACCTACATTGGCATCTTAATCTCGTGGCACAAGAACCTTTCGTTGATCTTCAAGTCAAGTGAGGCACAGATTCAGAATCTCAGAATATCTCGCCTTTGTTCTCAATCGTTTGTCTTTCTTGACTTATTACGAGACCTCTTTCTCCTGCCACTCTCACCCCTGATTCTAATACGTTTGTTATCTAGACTTTAGATACAAACCCTCTTTGTCCTTCTCAGTCCTGTAAAGCCTACTGTTTTACTTTTACCTCACCTGTAACATAACATCCGGCATTCTCATCTTAATCGCATCCACGCACAATGAACCCCCAAGATTTGGTCTCTTCATCCTTTTATTTTTACAATATCAGTAGAGGTATGCAACAGCAAGCTCATGTCCTTAAATATTTGGTAATTTCCACATCAAGCACTGGTGTGAGAATGCTACCATTTGTAATACCTGTAATAAAATTCACCTGATATGCGACAGCCTGCACATTTCAAAGAAACACAAACACTTGCAAACTAAAACAAAACGGATACAAGACTTGGCGACTAAACGGTGAGCGATGAATTGGCATTACGACGATCTTTGAAGTCCGCTCCGAATGCTGAGTCATAAAAATCAAAATGGAATTCAAATGTGAAGAGAGGGCAATTTGTTCCCGTTTTCCCTCCTCTTTTGCCCAGTGATTTCATTGACCAGAGGCTACGATATTCAAGAACTCTTTCCAAGGGAGCTGAAAAATGTTATGAAAAAGGTACCATTACTACATGCAGCGCAACATTTTTTTTTTATCCTAGTCACCTTTTATATCTATAGTAGCGAAAGATATATTTTTTTTTATTTAAAATGTTCAATGTACAATATACATAGTCTCGAGTTGCAATATTACATGAAATTTCTTGTAACAGTGTTCCTCAGTATCTCACTTGAAACCTATCTTAAATTTGTTTTTTCTTAATTATTTTTATTCGTAGTAGTGCTAACAACAGTGGTAGCATTGTTCCGTGTTGTTGTTTTTTAGTAAAAGAATTTAAATTCTTATCATTATCTTTATTTACCATTTTCTTACTTTTTATTTTTTTTATAAGTTCGTGAATATTTTGATAATAGTAGTCAGTAACGTGCTAAAAGCTTTTCAGCCAGCAAGTTAATATTAGTTATTCAGATCTCTCCCCGTGATCTGCAGAGAAGCAGAACGATTCCATGAAATATCTGACTGAATGCGGAACAGGAGGCATCCCCACCCTCCCTTTCCCACAGAGTAATGGTCAGTGATTTCTCGTCCGGTTTTGCGCCCGGAATTTCGGTTGAGAAAATTCCACGAGATTAGAGGAATTCAAGTGAAAATGTAGCCTCTTGCTAAAAGCTAATCTGCATTTGAATGCTGTTCTGCGAATAGGTGGAAAATAGGCTGAAAAGGTTGGAATTGGATGGCAGTTGTGAAAGAATATGTGGTCGCAATTCTTTAGTATTTTTTTTTTATAGTTGATTTAAATTTGTCCACCTTCTGAGCTTCATAAGCTTTATTTTGTCGTTAAGAACTTTCTTGAATGAAACAGAAATTTTGAATAAAATTTGCTTCTTTTAGAGCCATTTAAAATTAGAAATATAAAACATTTGGTGAGCCTTAACGTTCAATTATATACCATTTAAACCACGCAAGGCCTTTCTCTCTGAAATATAAATGCCGTTATATGCGGAAAGGAAGTTACCATTATCCCTCGACAATATCAAACTTTATTGTTAAACTCACAGAATTCCTCCATCCAATTGTACTTTAACGTAATGGCCCGTTGCACTTCGTCTTTCGTTTCTCGTCCCTTATAAATGTTCTTCTGTGTTTAGTTTCTCTTTGAAGCAGCCAGCTGGGTGGGTGTTTTAATTCGTAGTGTTTTTGTGTTTTTATGTTTCTTCTTTTAGCTCTATTAAGTTTATTGTGATCTTTGCTGTTTTTATTGTTGCTGGTTTTTACTATTTTTATTTTGTCTCACTTTAAATATACTGACGTAACCAATGATGTCAAGATTATTTTACGTCATTACATTTTTTTTTACGTTTTTTTTTTACGTTATTACTTAAATCTCTTGTCTCTTTTGAATTCTATTGCGGTTTTTGCAATTTCACTATTTTGTTATATTTTAATTTTACCAGGGATGTTAATGTAAAAATTTACATCTACACTTTTTGTCAAAATATTCTAACAGTTACAGTATTACGAGTAATATGGTGTTCAACATTTCTTCAGCTTTCAAAATGCAACCATTAAGTGTTGTGAAACGTCGGCACAATAAATCATGAAAAATGCAATGTGATTTCCCTCGTTACCCAGAAGGTGCGTCAGTTTGAGCAATATTTCCTATTATGATATATATATATATATATATATATATATATATATATATATATATATATATATATATATATATATATATATATATATATATATAGTGTGTGTGTGTGTACTTATAGATGTTTGTCGTATCATCACTTTTCCGTAAGATTAAAAGCTTATGTTCAGCGACACCTTGAATATTAATATAGCCTGGTTGCAAAAGGCACATTTAAAAAAAAAAAAAGTTCAAATAAAGAAAATTACTTAACTCCAGAAACAAGAGATAAACATCAACAATCTGGGTCTCGGACTGGTCATAGAAAAACTGTATAGAGGAGAGAGAGAGAGAGAGAGAGAGAGAGAGAGAGAGAGAGAGAGAGAGAGAGAGAGAGAGAGAAGAGAGAAATTGATATGTAAGAATATCTATTCCTATCTTGACTTGTATACTTCGTGTCTAACACTGAGGGCGAATAGGACCGAGTCACAAATCTCACGAAATTTCTTAAACACTGTTTCATCATTCACTACGAATTTTCCATAGAAGGAACAATATTATGCAGATGACCTTAAAGTTACTACTACGGCATTCTGGGTGACTGCAGTAATCACTGGCTATTTATTAAGAACGAATCTACGGGAAACGGAAACTTTCCCAGAAAAGATGAGTAAAATGAGTCTCCTTTAGCCTAGACATGAGGAGACGCCTCGCTCCGAAAGAGAGCAGACGCAATCAGAGAAGAAGCAAACCCTCCTGATGGCGCCTAATGGAGATTTTATAGCGCGATTATTATGCAGCTGAAGCTGGCATTGGGTCATTATGTGGGTGCAAATTTGCTTAAGACTTTTAACGTTGCAAGATCGAACTGAAAAAGTAGACTCGTTACTATTTCAATACCCATCTGCCTAGTGTTCCAGTAATCCGAAGAGAATAACTTGTTTTGCTAATGCGTCAAATTTCGTTTTTACATTGAATCACTTTCTCACACATTATTCATCTCGCATTTAGATATTACTTAGATATCACTAATTATTTTCATGGACTTACTCGTGATTTGCTAAATATTTAATTGATATCTTCCTGACACGAAGATACTCAAAATGAAACAAGTAATTTTGAGATAGATTGTCTTCATGACGGAAAGCCTCGGAAGGAGATTTAGGAAAAGTCGCCGCAATCTGACGCCGCTTGTATTCACAGAACAAAGAGGTAGATTTCCCATTGTAAGTTTTTCCCAAACCAAAACGTAACATTAAACGATCTAATATTATAAAAAAAAAAAAAATGTACATCCTGACGTATTTATGCAAGTGAAATCAAAAAACACGAACACGCAAGGTTTGCTGGAACCGAAAGTTTATGGATTTAAAGTATTTGGTTCGAAGCGATAAATATACAAATCTTATGATTAAAAGTTGTCTTAACGAATACTATATCGTTAATTGATATATGAACTTTAAATTCAAACATGTTAGAAAAGAAAGAGACTAATTTTAACTAGCCCTTTTGAGTTTCGTTCACAATTAACTAAAAGTGGAATGCACCAGTTTTCGCCAATTGCTACCTGCTGTCTTTTATGTTTCTCAAACAATCAGTTCTCGATTAAATATCGTCTGTATATCTGATTTATTTCAAGGCAAGATTCATAAGCTATTAAGGTTGTTGAGGTTCTTTCAACAGTCACGTATCTTTTGATTTTTTACTGAATTTCATTTTCTTTTCGTAATTGCGATTTCTCACAAAGGCCTGACTTGGTTAGTACAGCGTGTAACTTTAATGTAAGCATTTCGCACAGGAATCGAGTTATCTTGGGACCATACGTGCAACACTCGATTTGCCCGAAATCGCTATATTTCCTGACGTAACCGCCTACGTTCTCAATTGCAGATGGTGTCGTTAGCTGCGAAAACAACTGGTTGTCTTGTCCTCCTTGCTGTGGCCTTGCCACTGTAAAAAAGAAATCTACAGTGTCCCTTTCAAGAGGATTAAACCCACAGATCTTCAGTATGAAATTGCTGTAATATTTGATCACTTTGCAGAACTTTGTTTTACCTGCCTATCATTTCCCCATTCTTCTGATTTAAGTGTTTAATGTAAATATATTCCAGTTAAAGTAAACCCAAGTGCTTATCTGCAACAATTCCTTGTTAAAGTAAGGACTTATAGCCCAACTATTTTCTTTGAGTTTCTCTACCTGACCTAGCAATTGCAGTCAGAACCTATAATTGTTATAAGTAAGTCCCTTGTCCATCAGACAGACCCTAGGGGTGGATCTCTGAGCCAGGAATAAAGTAAGTAGGTCAGAGTAAAAACCTAAATATATATATATATATATATATATATATATATATATATATATATATATATATATATATATATATATATATGTCTTTATATATATATATAGGATATTTAACCATATTGATCATGTACAGGACAACAAAGAAGTGTGTTAAAAAAATATCCGACCTTTATTCATAAAAAATACTCATATTCAGATACAACAGTCTTACATAAAAAGCAGGGCACCAGTCCTCTTCTCAGAAACCCTCATTTCTCCCAACGGTTCTGCTCACTGTCGGAACAGTGCTGGAACGCCGCCCTTCAGTCACATCACAGTGCTGCCCTGTCGCATTCTCCCATTCCTGGTGATGTCCATCGTTCTGTCTGAAAAAGTCCTGGTTCTTTCAACTTCACGTATCATTTCCAGCCTTTGAGAAGCCAGAAGCCACATAAGCCATGTCGGGAGTCGCATTCTGATGATGTCATCTCTTGGTGTGTTGTGTTTGCCCAGGAAACTGTATCAAATTGAAGAATAGGCGGGTGCAAATCGTGATGGAATTACCAATTGCCACTGCCCACAGAAATCCATGTCCCTTTCAGAGATTAGAGATCTTCAGAGCCTGATGAAGCACAGGAACTTTGTTTTACCTGAATCATTTAAATTCTTCCGATTCTAAATGATTTATCGATCAAATAAGACATGCAAATAAGAATAGTTCTTTTAACGCAACGGGACCAGATTTCAGTCCAGGAAGACAATCATCATGTTAAACCATAATTGATAGAAATGTGTGGCACTACTTTGAAGAGAGATTAAAGTAAGTAGATCAGAGTATTGAGTATCTGAATAGAGATTTTTAATGAATAAGGGTTTGAGATTTTTAACATAATATATATATATATATATATATATATATATATATATATATTTATCGAGTGTGTGTGTGTGTAAGAAATGCAAACACAACTCACCTAGTTATTTTAACGCATATATTTGACCAGATATATATATATATTCTTCTTTTCAATCATTTTAAGAATGCTTTTACCCATTTTTGTATGGGTGCACGATCTGAATTGTCTTTGAAGAGACTTTTTGATTTGGCGCTGCTCTGCAGTGGTCAGCTGCCCTGCCTGATAGACCAGAAATGTTTCATGTGGCCAGACCCAACGCCCTTTCTTCCCAGCAGTGTAGAGATTTATTGCTCGAATTGTATGGCGAGCGTTCGAGAATATGTTTGAGATTTTTTATGTTTTTTAGAAACATTGGTTTATTGTATTTATAAATCAATAATGTATCAATTCAGCTTTTTGTTTTTTAGTTGATTTAATAAAAGATATATTTATATACTGTAACATCCATTTGCTTTTTAGCAATGGGATCCGTTGATTTAATATATAATAAATATGATGTCAAACATATATATAAATAAAAGTGAAGATGTAGTTATTTTGCTTTGCTATCCGTTTACATGGAATCTATTCTGATATGATAATTCTATCATTTTTGAATCAACATTGTTTCTATTCTGATATGATAATTCTATCATTTTTGACTCTTTACTATTCATGATAATTCTACAAAGTACCCGGGATTTATATATTGATATTCTCAAACTACCTTCTCCCCGATATTTTTGACATTTATATGAGCAAATGGATTTTTTCTTCTGTTACAAATGTATAAAGTATTTTGAACTTATTTCAAAGTCAATAATAAATGTATATATATATGAAATTTGTTATCGCACCATTGAATTATATTTGACAATCATGAAGATATTGCAAACATCGCTTAATATCAAATTCACGCTACATAACAGAATATCTCCGATGGAGAATTATCATCGAAGGAGAATTTGGTATGTCCAGGTCACGAACCCTCGACACAGAACTTATCCAGCAACTCCAGTCGACGTTACCACTGAGCTATCAAGAGAGGTATAACCTGAATGCCGAGTCTGCTGTACTGTTTTTAAAAAATGTTCATCGTGGGGGAAATTGTACTTAGCCTCGGCATTATCCCCTCTACCTCAGCCATGATAGTTCATTGGTACGTTTGGAACATGCAGCTCTTATGAAATTTTTTATCACACCGTGATTTATATACAATCATCTTGAAGCTACAAACGTCGCTTAGTATCAAATTCATGCTGCCTCGGAATATCTCCGATGGAGAATTATCACCGAAGGAATTTATAAGTGATAAATGGATTGGTACTGCCGGGTTACGAACCCTCGACACAGAACTTATCCAGCAACTCCAGTTGACGTTACCACTAAGCTATCAAGAGAGGTATAAGTGAATGCCGAGGCTGCTTGTATACTGTTTTTACCCGTCGTGGAGCGGGAAGTTGTACGTAGCCTCAGTAGGCATTAACCCACTCGGCAGTACCAATCCATTTATCACTCATAAATTCATCCTTCGGTGATAATTCTCCATTGGAGATATTCCCAGGGTAGCGTGAATTTGATATTAAGTGACGTTTGTAGCTTCATGATTGTATATAAATCACTGTGTGATAAAAAATTTCATAATAAGAGCTGTGTATTCCAAACGTAGAGGACCAATGAACTATCATGGCGGAGGTGGGTTAATGCTCCAGGCTTCAGGCGTACAACTTCCCATTTTCCTCACAACGGGTAAAACAATTTATGGCAGACTCATTTCCTTATGGCATTCACTTATACCCTCTTTTGATAGCTTAGTGGTAACATCGACTGGAGTTGCTGGAAATAGTTCTGAGTCGAGGGTTCGTGACCCATATAGTACCAATCCATTTATCCCTTATAAATTATATATTCGGTGATAAAAAAATACTCATTTCAGATCCAGTCTTACACTAATCGGAGATATTCCCGAGGTAATGGTTCTGCCACTATCAATCAGTTGAACGCCTATTAAGAGATGGCGCGCAGCTGGTTGTAGCTTCACGATTGTATATAAATCACCTTGGGCGTTTTCAGCTAAAAAATTTCAGCCAAGAGCTGGGTGGCTTCCAAACGTACCAATGAACTATCATGGCAGAGGTGGGTTAATGCTGAGGCTAAGTACAACTTCCCACATAATTTATCAGGTCAATGACAGGTAAAAACAGTACAGCAGACAGTCCAGGCATTCACTTATACCTCTCTCATAGCTCAGTGGTAACGTCGACTGGAGTTGCTGGGGATACTTTGAGTTCTGTGTCGAGGGTTCATGACCCGGCAAATATGTACCAATCCATTTATCACTTATAAATATATTCAGTGATAATTCTCCATCGGAGATATATATATGAGGTATATATGAATTTGATATTATATATACACATATATATATTTGTAGCTTCAAGATTATATATATATATATATATACAGTATATATATATATATATATATATATATATATATATATATATATATATATATATATATATATATATATATATATATATATATATATATATGTATATAAATATATATTGCATCTGGGTGTGTAACCTTGAAAGACCAAAGCGTGACTGAACCTCATAACCATGGAGACAAACACCTTGATCACACGTAATATGGAGTTTCAGCACAGATAATTATCCTTACGTGAGCGCCTGTGTAAACATTCCACCGAAAATTATGCAAGTAAAGAACGCAAATATTTAGCAACTGGATGAACGCTGGCGATGGACTGAGCTCTCAGCCATATTATTTTTAGACATGCAAACGCTTCAGGTTGCTTTTTTTTTTACTTTAGCCCGTTCCAGATTTTCCTTGCATGAAATATTTGGCTTTAGAAATATTTTATTCCTTACTTGATAGATCAGATTTTTTTCGACAAATGTCCGTGTTAAGAAGGAATGATCTTGATATTCTATCAATAGATAACATTTACATTTCCAATAATAAATTTATAATAGCAGGAAAAAAATTGAACATAATAATGATAAGAATAATGATTATAAGTTGTCAGGCAGATATTAAATTATCAGACTGAATTTTGAATGAGCAGAAAGTAAAAAAAAATCCCACTTTCTTTGTGACCGAGAAATGAAAAGCAAGTAATGATTACTAGAGATATCCCATACCATTAACAGAATAAATGTTCTTATTTTTAATCCTTCATCGAGGGCTCAGACTTCATTTCCAGGGGCCATTGAATCCCATTCCTTCTGGATTCCTAGAGGTAAAAAAACCACGACCTCCTAATTCCGGCATAATATCCCTAGAACTTTGGAATCAGCTGCCCGACCAGTCCTATGAAAGAAAACAAAGGAAATCTGCCCAGATGTCCGGTTCACACTTTGCGTAATGGAATCCGAGAAAGAGATTAGGTGTTCAAGATTCTCGAATCTTCATATCACGTTAAAAGAAGAAGATATTTCATTTGTAGTTTTATACGGGAGTGTATAATTTTTTTTTTTTCGATTTGGGAGTCGTTGTCGTTAATATGACTTTATTTAGGGTTCTGCCTGAAAAAGTAAAGCAATATTATTAGATGAAATTTAGTTCCGTCCTTAGGGTGTTTTAGAAATTATTTAGATGAGGAGACAGAAAATGTTGAGCAAATGATTTTATTTCCTCTCTTCATAGCGTGATATGAGACAAATTCCTGTTGCATTCTGCATCTGTCTTTTAGACCGATTGCACTCATCGCCTACATCTCTAAAGCCACTGAAATTTTAAACCGAAGTCCACTGACTACGCTGACTGTTTAGTGTCACAAACCAAAAGTTACAGTTTATGAAACTCGAATTTCAACAAAGCTATCGAGCAAGATGTATGTGAGATGTTTCTGGTAGAACAGACACGTGACAGGGCGAAGCTCATACCCATTCAATTATTAACATGTTAAAATCTTGTAAAATGCGTGTCAGTAGTGTAAGTGAGGACTTAAATGTGTGGGTACAATATCACTAATAGGAATTTTACGTTGTATTAATGTTTAGTTAATGTTGCAATTGGTAGTGAATAAATGCATTATTTAGGTCAGTGAAACTTTTGTGCTAGTATGAAATATGGACAAAATTAGATATTATCATTCTTTTACACTAAACTTAATTTTTTACTTCAAAAAAGTACCCCGAAGGAATTTGTATTTTTCTATGTTTTCGTATACAAAGGCTGTTATACATACCGTACAGATATGTCAAACACAATGGATTTAAAACAAGACAGGAGTCAAAAACCGAAGTACTTTTTGATACAAATATGGACATAAGGTCAAATATTTGATGCGTAAAGATTTCATATTTTAGAATATGTTTATTAACAGGAGTACCATCTGGACCGCTATCCCTGTAGAGCGAAAGAGGACCCTGCTCCCAAAATGACACTTCAGCGCAGTCTGATACTCTGCATTTCCCTGATGCGGAAAACATCTCTCTGTTTTAACGTAATCGCCCCAAAAAAAAAAATGTTAGCGTATATATACGGGATGGCTAATGAACTCAACTGGTCTTTGGTTGCTCTACCAGCAAAATTAATGTTGATATCGAAATATAAACAGCACGAAAAGGTTAACTCGAAAAAATAATTTGCAATGAGTTCACGAGCACGGTCCATTTATTGCTTAAATATAGTGATCTCTGTTATTCGGAATTTTTTATATCCCACCCCTCTCGCCCTGTCTCTCCCTCTCTTGCAGAGTGTGTGTGTGTGTATACATACATATATATATATATATATATATATATATATATATATATATATATATATATATATATATATATATATATATATATATATATATATATATATATATATATATATATATATATATATATATATATATATATATATGGTATGAACAAAGGGAACGTGTTTTCACAGAAACCTGGAACCTGCCCTCCACCAAACCTGTCTCAAAAATGCCATCGTCATCTCTACTCGGGATTAATACTTTATATTATGTTTAAAACATGGAAGAAGGAAAACATAATGTAGTAAATAAAATAAAATTTTAATATAAAGGAAAAAAATGCTTTTCTCATTGGACCTGAGTCAATCACTTTTTCTTTAAATGACAGAAGGCTACAGAACAAAGGTTCTCATATGCCCAGAGATCTTCTATTTGGTCATATTCAGTTCAAATTACTTCCTAATTACTTTATTACCCACGATTAGCGGACGGTAGAACAAGGGGAATATTCAACATGAATTAAATTCCTATTCATTACAATATAAAAAATCCTACAAGTTCAGTTTTAACACCTGTTCCAGAGGTGGAAAATACAGGGTAATAAAGATAAGGGAATTGCTCATATTCACTCAAGAACCATTAAGCAATTCCTCAACTCTCCCGTAGGGGGGTAGCGACGTCAGTGCACCTCACGTGGTGCACTGTAGGCATTATGTATATACTTAAGGTTCTTTGCAGTGTCCCTTCGGCTCTTAGCTGCAGCCTCTTTCATTCCTTTTTCTCTGCCTCCCTTCACATTCTCTTTCTTCCCTCTGACTTTCTACCTTCTTTAACAAATGTTTCACAGTGCAGCTGCAAGGGTTTCCTCATGTTACATTTTTCACAACTTCTTACTGTTAATTTCCCTTTCAGAGCTGAATGACCTCATAGGTCCCAGTGCTTGGCTTTTGGCGTACTCCAATTCCAATTCCTCAACTCTTTCTTTCCACTCAAAGAACGTTCAGTTACGATGAAAATCGCTTAGCAAATCTATTGGCCTTTATAGCACGACCCATATCAAACGACAGCACGATTTGCGTAGAAACAGACTTAGCAGCATCCCGAGATGTCTTCGTAAAGAAACCCTTAGAGGCGTTTACCTTTTTCCCCCCCAAAATAAGACAATCATCTTGGTAAGTAACCTCCACAATTTTAGGGTTAATTCTTTCACGATAATGCTTATTGTTCGTGTCTGGTACCAGTGTCTCAGATTCGTTTCTTTGCAATTAACTAAACGTATTTAGAAGGTAATACCATTTTACCACAAGCCATTCTGTTCTAGAGCAACCAGTTTATTAAAAACCGCACTGAGAATTCATTTGTATAATATGGGGCGTATGTGCCAGTAAGTTTTTTATAACCTGTATTCTACTCATTCACTAATTTACAAATTCCTTTAGTTTACAATTTTAATTTTCGTAATTAGCAGAAATGATAGCAATTAAAGAGACCCATTAACACAAATAATACCATTTCATATGATACATCCACATGAAGCATTCCATATCTAACGGCAGTCATGTTAAAATCCTCCAAACGTCTTTGATTACCAAGTTCGGCTATTTTGCTCATCCGTCTCCTGTTCGGTGTCAAATTCACAAACTCAATAAGCCAATATTATCCGTAATAGTTACTATCCTAAATAAACAGTCCCCAGAATTAATGGTCTTTAAATTGGTTTCATGGATAGAATAGAATAGAATGTAGCATTAAAGCCTAAGGCCAAGCGCTGGGACCTATGAGGTTATTCAGCGCTGAAAGAGAAAATTGCGAGTAGAAAGGTTTGAAAGGTGGAACAGGAGAAAAACCTCACAGTTACACTCTTAAAAGAATTGACAGGAGAGGGTGGAAAGAAAGATATAAGAGAATACGAACGTAGGTACAGTAAAGGGAATGAAAGGGTTGTAGCTAGGGGACGAAGGGGCGCTGCAAAGAACCTTAAGTAATGCCTACAGTGCACCGCATGAGGTGCACTGGCGGACTATCATCCTACGGAGGTTTCATGCATAGTAGTGAAAATAAATGGTCATTACCCTATACTAGTGACGTATTAAAGTGAATGGAATATGAAATTAGGCGAAAAGCAAAGCGCTGGGACCCTTGAGGTTATTCAGAATCGAAGTGACCTATCAAGCGGAAATCGTTAAAACAAACGGAATGTTTTTGGTAAAAGAAACTTTGCATCTCAAAGCTTTATGCGGTCAACCAGATTTTGTTTACCAAACGACCTCCAATTTCTGACCAACACCAACCCCCCACCGCCCCCGGCCAACCAACCCCCATTAAAAACATCCGCCGCCTAATACTTTAACAAGAATTTAACTTCAGTATTTCAGAATTCTTCTTATAATCTATAGCTTAAAATTATTTTCACCTGCGTTAAATCCTACATTTAACCATGTACAGTCAGCTTCACGGGAGTTGAGACGAATTACCACCAATGGAGAAAATTAATATGGTAACTCTCTGAAGTAGTAGCAGTTCCTGGATATGCAGTTTATGAATCCTTGCGCATAGACGTTTTGTAAGGAAGGTGCTGATTGGTAAACTCTTCTCTGATTTCTACATATAGTTATAGCATATTAGTTTCTCTGATTTTATGAGATATAGCTACCAAAATACGTAGTTAACATGATTACTGAACATATTCTCTCATTCTGCATGTAAAATGAAAAATCACAGCCCCGGTGAATAACATCCTGAAATTCGTTGTAATGAATTTGTAAAGTAATTGTGTGTGTGTGTGTGTTGTGTGTGTGTGTGTGTGTGTGTGTGTGTGAAGGGATAAAAGTTCTCATTTCGCTCGTTATAGCATATTCTAAACATATAAATTAGGATTTTGACTGCCATTCACATCCTTATGACCCAGTCGACTATGCTTTTGCGAGTTGGCTTGGCCTTCTTTGCGAACGGTTAGTGCACACCATTCCACGATAAGGTTTTCATTGCATTTCCAGTAAAGGCAGTCACAGGTTGAGGATCTGTTGTTATATAGAAATCGTAACTGTAATAACACCACCCCGAGTATAGTTGATCTACCATTGTAATACTAATATGAGGATTATCATCCACTAACGGACCCCAACGATTATTAAACGCTTTTGCTTACCGAGAGAAATTGATTTGTTTCTAACAAGACACTTATTTCGTGGTGAATCGTTACTGCTAATCATAACTATTTTAGATTATAGAGCACGAAATATTCGAGTGCATAATTATAAAGCACTGTAAATGTGTCCGGTGAGGGAAGAATGTAGGGTAGAATCGCCTATCTCGCCATTGCTTTGTAAACTATCACGTTCTTTCATTATGGTTGTAGAGATCTGATGTAAAAAGTAAAATGTATTTCTTTATAGAAGAAAGTGATTTGATAATAAAATTATATCTTCTTTCCAATCGTGCTAGATCTTATTTCTTTAATCAAGACTTAAAGGGACAGTTATGTTCTCTCACATGAAGTTGTTACCTTTATTCATGCACCCTCTTTTTTTCTTGTCTTTCATTGGTGATAAACGTTTTGATATATTACATCGTTTTCACATGCTTTACAATTTTCATTCTACAGTGTGTTGTATTTTGGATTTCAAGATCTTTACCAAGATCCCTTACTAATTCCTAACTTCCTCTTGTTCAGCCCCGTTTTTTTTTTTTAATAACGGTCATGTGATTACTGTGCATTAGGATTTCATAATGTTAGATACGGAAATGTCTGATTTGTGCTGAGGATAATGCTAACATCTGGAAATATTAGGATTCAAGAAATATATTTTTAATTTTTTAGTGCACAAGATGCTTCATCATACACCCGTGAAATGTTTTCTGCATATGCAAATGAAGTTTGGAGCCCATCAGAATATCACTACCAAATCATGTCATGTGGAAAACAACGTATATGAACGTATTGAATTCAAATCATTTTCCAAAATAAAATTTCTATTTGATTTGTCTCCTGCCACCTCTTGAGCCAGCGATAAACAGTGGCTCTGGAAGTCCAACCTCTGCTGCAATTTCCGTCGGGGACACACCACTTTCGCTCATTCCGACGATCAGTCCCCGCAAAGCGATGTTTTCATTGCGTCTTTCCATTCCGTGATCTAGATTCAAATGGCTCAGCTTTGACCCGTGATTACCAGCTCATCTCCTTATAAAACAAGTTCACTCCCTATGAGATTGAACTATCTAATCTGAAGTCATATAATTCATCGATAAGTTATTTGTTATCTAAGTAACATAAAACTTATCTGAATGATATAACATTATCATAAGACACCTAAATAACCTGAACATCATAACACCCAGTAACAAGACCGCTCCTTAATTCCGTAGTTAAACAATACCCCCTCACCTAGAAAGGCAGAAACAAACATCGCAGACACAGTTACCATTGGTTATAATCATACACTCGAATATCTTAATCATCATATTTTGAAATATCACCTTTTAGTATTTCGGTTGATATGAATTTTCCTAGGCATTCATTCAAAAATATTTTTTTTATTTTTTTTATTTGTAACAAACAGACAAACTGTATTCTCTGGTGAAATGCTGCCCGATGACAATTTGAAGTCGGCTAGTAGTAGTAGTAGTAGTAGTAGTAGTAGTAGTAACTACTATTATCATTATTATCAGATACACTAGAGTTTGGCTCTCATTACGGTTATGTTTCTAGATAACAACCTCTAATAACCTCACTATGATAGCGGACAAACCCTTCCCAAAGACGGTCTATCCAACTCGCCAACGCGTAGCCGATTTCGCCCAAGGACGGGGATGGCAGTCAAAATCCTATCATTTATACGTTTAGAATGTGCTGTAACGAGCGAAATGAGAGAACTTTTATCCCTTCACACACACAAACACACACACACACAATTACTTTATAGATTCATTACAACGAATTTCAGGATGTTATTCACCAAGCTGTGATTTTTCATTTTACATGCAGAATGAGAGAATATGTTCAGTAATCATGTTAATTACGTATTTTGGTAGCTATATCTCATAAAATCAACGAATCTAATATGTAGAAATCAGAGAAGAGTTTATCAATCAGCGCCTTCCTTACAAAACGTCTATGCGCAAGGATTCATAAACTGCATATCCAGGAACTGCTACTACTTCAGAGAGTTACCATATTTCTCCATCGGTGGTAATTCGTCTCAACTCCCGTGAAGCTGACTGTACGTATTAAGCAACATAAGTATTCAGTCAAAACTGGACAAACATCCAATGCTATATTCATTCATTTAAATGAAAACTCTCGCAGGATAAATTGGACTGAAAATTCAGTGATTGCCAGATCGCAAGATTTCTCTTCAAGAAATCTTTTGAAATCCACTCTTGTACAGCTTACTTCCAGCTGTAATTTTTACCCTAGTCCTGGCATTTATCATTTGGACCCATGTATTGGAAAAATGTTCAAGAACGACCTAAAAGATAAAATCACTGACTTTATTACAAATTAGTTACCTTATATATATTTTCTCTGTATTCATATGTTGAATATATATTTTTATTTGTAAAAATGTTCATCCTGCAAAAATTGTTATTGTTTGCAAAGAAAAAAGAGAATTATTGAGTTGTACTTTCATAACATTTTTTGGTGGTCAGTCACCTTCTAAAAACCTTCAATTGTCCTGTCCCTGCTTCTGAATGGTTGATCACAATCCTTTGTAAAACCTCTTGAATATTTAACACTGTTTTGGCAGTTCTACTAATTCTTCAATTGTGTTGGATTCCAGGTTCATATTTTTCCTTTGTAATCCCCATCTGTCACTTATATGAGCTTTCTTTGTAAACTTATTTTTATATTTCTTCAGTCTATATATATATATATATATATATATATATATATATATATATATATATATATATATATATATATATATATATATATATTATATATACATTAATATGAATTCAATAGGAAAATATATATTATTTAAAACGTGTAATTTCTAGGCGCATAGTTGATCTATTAAATTAAAACAAAAATACTATGTAGCGTCGGGGCAGAATAGCATTTTTATACATACATATGTGTACGTATGGATAATACACACACACACACACAACACTCCATTTGAATTTCCTCACTGCTTGGGAAAAAGCTATATTATTTACATATATATATATATATACATAGTGACCGGATATATATATATATATATATATATATATATATATATATATATATATATATATATATATATATATATATATATATATATATATATACACACACACACAATGCTGTAAAAAAACGTTTTACAGAAAAGGGGTCCTACTTTTCAAAGTCTGAAATGCCAGGTACTGATTTTATCAAAAGTGATCCCTGGCTTTTTGTAGATGACCTTGCAGAAATGAAATTGAATAGGATAATAACTTTTCATTTGTAAAATTGGTGGGGTGGGTGGGGAGCAACTTTCCAAATTGGATGAGGTGAAAGTTTTTCAACCGCTTGACTTTTAAACCAGCCTTCGACATTCTTCTGCCAGAGATAAAACTGAAGTTTTTTCGGGATAGGCGACAATGTCGTGAAAATGAAATTGATGGATAATAAATGCTTCTATGATGAACTGAAGCAAAGCCTATTGTAACTACATACTAGTGAGTGATAAGTGAAGACGAGTGAAAAACGATGAAAAATGATTGATTCCGGAATGAAGGAAAGATTTTTTCAGTTTAATAAATATCTCCTTTATGGCCGTTAACGGGTTTGTAAAGTTTTCCAGTAAATCAGAAGAGAAAAGGATAAAATTAAATGAAACTTCCAAATAATAATGCTAATAATAATAAAATTAAACAAGACGGACGGAATTAATAAAAAAAAAGCCATGATTTTGTGAAAAGCTAAAGTGAATGAATAAAAAGCCATACACTGAGAAAACAGAGGAAAATTAAAATGCTTAACAATAAACAGGATAAAAGTTCATTGTATTAAGAAAAACTAAAAAATAAAAACAAAAATAATAATGTTTTAACACTAACTAAGCCGATGCAAGGTAGAGATTCTGAAAATAAAAAAATAATGTTAATATTATTCATAGTAAACATTTGTAATATATTCTGGCCATTGTTATTAATGTCGGCCATTGAGTTTCCTCTTATTCTTCTCTCTCTCTCTCTCTCTCTCTCTCTCTCTCTCTCTCTCTCTCTCTCTCTCTCTCTCTCGTTGGTAACGACAATTAATGTTCCAGTGCAAAGCAGTTGACTCCAACCACCTCAGTATGCTTCAGCTGCGATATTATGCGGCGTGTGCAGGGGATCCCAATGAGAGATATTCAGTATTTCAGCGTCAGTGCTAAAGATAAAACTATATTACAGGAACTATTACAGGAACTACACTCACCAAAAATATGTAGAAGATGAGAAGGCCCTCAGAAAAATAATAAATGGAAATGTAACCCCTACTGCAGATGACAAAATTAATCTGATAATATACTGTAAAAACATGAAAAGAAGCGAATTATTGCTTCAAAACAACCCTGCGCCCCCAGAAACGTCTTTGAAGAGCAGCAGTGTCATCTATGAATTGACATGCCCGGTGGAAAGATGCCACCACTCTTGTATCGGGATGACCACTACCAAACTCTCTAAGCGTCTCTCCTGTCACCTCCAAGAAGGGGCTGTTTTTAATCACTATGAGCAAAAACATCAACGGCGGCCCGAAAGAGAAGAACTTGTAAAGAGCGCTAAAATCACAGACCAGGCAACGGACCGCGACGCCTACGGTTTCTCGAGGCACTACGTATTCTAGAAAAAAAAGCCAAACATCAACACGGTGAAGGAAACCGAATTTCTCCCTTCCATCATAGGGAGAAATTTAAGAAACCAGCCGACAAGATCAAAACAATTGCATTCAAGAAGAAAATAACATACGCCATGTGCGGGGTCTAATGACATCAAGGAAGAGTAGGGAGAAATTCAGTAGTACCCAAGCTCGTATGTCCGAAAACGTTAATTAATTTGATGGCTCCCCCATCAAATTCAAGAGTAAAGTGCCTGAAAAAGCTGAGTTTGGAAATTGAATTAATTACCAAAAATTAGAGGAGGGTGTGAAACACATTGTTGCAAAGCATCACACCGATCCCTCAATTAATTTGAAAGATATTGGCAAAAAGACCACGACTCAAACTACCTGAAATACATAGTACATGTAAGTAGAGAACAGAGAGAGAGAGAGAGAGAGAGAGAGAGAGAGAGAGAGAGAGAGAGAGAGAGAGAGAGAGAAGGCTAAGAATATTCAATTTAATGGGGCAAAAGATGTGTAGAGAGAGAGAGAGAGAGAGAGAGAGAGAGAGAGAGAGAGAGAGAGAGAGAGAGAGAGAGAGAGAGAGAGAGAGAGGGGGCGGCTAAATATTCAATTTAATAGGGCAAAAGATGTGTAGATGTAAGTAAAGACAGAGAGAGAGAGAGAGAGAGAGAGAGAGAGAGAGAGAGAGAGAGAGAGAGAGAGAGAGAGGAGGGGGCTAAACATTCAATTTAATAGTGCAAAAGATGTGTAGATGTAAGTAGAGAGAGAGAAGAAAAAATATTCAATTTAATAGGAAAAATATATGTGAGAGAGAGAGAGAGAGAGAGAGAGAGAGAGAGAGAGAGAGAGAGAGAGAGAGAGAGAGAGAGAGAGAACCTGATTACTTGATAATGACCAAGTCTTTAAGTGACATCGGAATTTAATATCTGAATACCAGATTCACTTTATTTATTCAAAAAGGTATTGAAATGATGTTGAAGATAAAGGAATAAAAATATTATCGTTTTTAATTTTTTTTCTGCTCTAAATAAAAGCCCTTTTGCATTGAAGGGCGAAGGATTTGTTGATAATGCTAAGAAGCTAAGAGGAACATCCCAAACCACCCCACTCCAACCCCCCAACAAAAAATAAGAGGGAGGGTAAATTAGAGTAAAAGTATTATTTTTCTTCACGTATTTCTCATTGTGGATAAAACTTAGTTTTTTCACACAAACAAGGACACTTAGAAAAACTGAGAGAGAGAGAGAGAGAGAGAGAGAGAGAGAGAGAGAGAGAGAGAGAGAGAGAGAGAGAGAGAGAGAGAGAGAGAGAGAGAGAGAGAGAGTTAAAAGTCAACCTGAATGCATGCATACTTACAGAAGGCAAATCTTTTGAATACATGTATACGTTACATGTATGTATATTACATGTATGTATACAGGAATACACAACTACATAATGCACACGCACATACATGTATACACCATGCAAGAAAACTATCACTCATGGCATGTTAATTACTTTCACATTCCCTGAATGAAGTTTCAATATACTAAAAGAGTTGAAACCTTGATTATTTAAGAAATATCGGAAAGGAAAATTTCAATTTTAAAGTAAAGAAAAAATCGTATTAATTTTATCAGATGTGATCCATGAAATCCTACAAGCTCCGCTAGGAAGGCGTATATGCAGACTGAAATCAAAGTGAAGGCCATTCTTTGAGGTCAGAGGTTAAATAGGAGTCTGCCACCTCAGGGGCATTCATTGCCTTCTACAAGAAAAAAAATTGTCTTTCTTGCATTGTAACTCCAAAGTCAAACGTACGTTTTATGCAGATAATATTCCCAAGCAAATGTGGAATTCTAGACAATGCTGCACTCAGTGAAAATGAACAACTTTTTCAATTACTTTCAGAAGGACCTGAATCAACATTTTTCAAAATCCTAGGTCCTAAAGGACTCGGGAACTATTTTCCAACCTTACAGAAAAGTTTTAATGAACGAGAGACGCTTTATTTGAATGCTATTCGTCAGGGGCAACAGGTGTTTTGTCTTCTCTAGAATTTGATTTGCTCTGCATAAATATTTCATTGTCGTCTGAGGGTTCTCAGGTGTGAGTTAGACAACATTTATTGCCAAAAATACACGCTCTTATACTTACAATACAAGAAAGAGAGAGAGAGAGAGAGAGAGAGAGAGAGAGAGAGAGAGAGAGAGAGAGAGAGAGAGAGAGAGAGAGAGAGAGTATAGATGATTTCTATCCGTGCATTTTTAGTCATGTTTTCGGTTAAAAAAAAAACCTAGACAACCTCACCTTCGAAGAAAGGTTTTGAAAAGAGGAATTCCTTTGTATGGAATCCAGTGAAAAGATCTCAGTGCTTAGTGTTGTGTTTAAGACAATTAGCAACGCCATCTAAGCGTTCCTAAACAACCTATTAACAATTAACAGTCTTACTTCTCTCTCTCTCTCTCTCTCTCTCTCTCTCTCTCTCCGAACAAAAGTGAATATAAGCTCATGTAAAATCACAGACCCATCACGCACAACATACACAAATGTTTACGTATTTTTTTTCTTCAGTGAAATTCCTTGTTACCAGAGGAAATATCTTTTTGATCTAGTTTAGTTTCCTCAGCTGAGAATTCAAGGTTTAACTGATCATATTATGTCTTGATTGCAAGAGGATTGGATGTATATGTATGTCTGTATGTATGTATGTATGTATGTATGTATATATACATAGATAAATACATATATATAGATATTTATACAATATATAAACTATAATATATATATATATATATATATATATATATATATATATATATATATATATATATATATATATATATATATATATATATATATATATATATATATATATATGTAGAATCTACTTGAACATTTCTTAGACACATGTAATTCTAATAGCCACAATGCCCTCTTAAGAGGGCATTGTGGCTATTAGAATTACATATGTGTCTGGTAAAAGTTACCAGTAGATTCTACATATATATTTCAGCCTAAAAACAAATAAAAACGATTGCCCACTTGGCTACGATGGTGAGGATGGGTCTATTCCAGCTCTAATAAATACATATCTGAAAACGACAGGTATATGTATGTACGAGAGGTGATAGACTTTTATCCTTCTCGTGGCTAAGTCGGCAACGTGACCTCCTGTGAATATGGAATTCGCCCGCTTCCCGACCGGCGTTCACTGGCTCTTGAATTTCTTTCGTTTGGATACATTCGGCTTCGTAGTTACAAGCATATCCAAAAAGCGCGAAGAATTCGAGAAAGTTAAGAGGGCATTGTGGCTATTAGAATTACATATATATATATATATATATATATATATATATATATATATATATATATATATATATATATATATATATATATATATATATATATATAAATATGTATGGAACCCAGTTCTTTCAATTGAAAGGCAAGGGCGCTACCCACTAGGCCACACAATTCATAAAAGAAGTTGGAACCTGAGAGCAACTGTACCCAAGGAATTACCTGGGCAAGCTAACTGCTTATTTACCAGCGTGTTTTCCCCAACTTCCCAACGCAGCAATGACCCATTTGACAGCATTTCATTCGAATTACCCCTTCTGAGTGAATTAGATAGAAATAATCAACACACAATCACGTGTGGAACTGAAATAAATTTCTAACTCACATCAGGATCGAACCCAAGTCTTTCAATCGAAAGGCATGGGCGCTGCCCACTAGGTCACACAAGTCATAAAAGAATTTGGAATCTGAGGGCAACTGCACCCAAGGAATTACCTGGGCAAGCTAACTGCTTGCATACCAGTGTGTTTTTCGCCAACTTCCCGACTCAGCAATGGCCCAATTGACTGCATTTCATCTGAATTATCCCTTATGAATGAATAAGATTGAAATAATCAACACACAATCAGGTGTGGAACAGAAATAAATTTCTGACTCACATCAGGATTGAACCCAGGTCTTTCAATTGAAAGGCAAGGGCGCTGCCCACTAGGCAATTGCCCTCAGGTTCCAACTTATATATATATATATATATATATATATATATATATATATATATATATATATATATATATATATATATATATATATAGCTATATATATATATATATATATATATATATATATATATATATATATATATATATATATATATATATATATATATATATATATATATATATATATATATACATCTTCTAAAAAAAATAACAGACACCTCACACGTCTCGAACTGTCAACCTAACTGCTCAGTTCTCCTTGCTGCTGGGAGAATGGCAGCTGCGGATATGGTACGATACATGTACACATTCGTTACTGGGGTCTAAGCGAAGTCAAGCAGGGCAGCCGATCGAGGCTACGGCCTACCCCACCGCCAAATCAAAAGTCCTTCAAAAGAAGGCATCGTGCTTACCCCCATATAAAAATGGGAAAAAGTACGTTAAAACGAAGAAGACTGAATATATTATCATATACATATAATTAGATTATGTAAAGAAGAAAAGAGTTAGTCGAGTCATTTGTGTATTAAGAATATCTGATAACTAAAAATTCAGTCCATTATTGTCACCTGAACTTAGAACCTGAAATTCATTCCATCGTCACTTGAACATCGAGACTGAAATGATATACTGTAGTCCTGGTACATATTCCATTCTATCATAAAGTCCAGATAATGAAATGTTTTTTCTATAATATGATTGTTATGATGATTATGAGTTGTCATATTAACAATCTGCATCCGATTAAATCACGATCAGTTTTGATTAAAACTTTCATTGGACTTTATCAGCGTTTAGAGCTGTTATGTAATTTCTAATTACAAGGAATCGGAAATATTTCGTAATTGACTTTAAAGCGTTTATCAGAGTTCGTATCACTAAAATATGATAAGGGAAAATATAATTATGCATTTGATATCAAGTATACTATTGTATACAATTCAATTTCATTCATAAAAAAACAAAAGCATTTTTCTTCCTTGCAATATTATGTAGTCTGTAATTACAATCATTAATTAAAAGCAATATCAAGGTAGTTGTTGCCTTCTGATTTCGACAGAAAAATATTAGTTTTCACCTCGAAATGTTGAGTATAACAAACAAGGCACTGGCTTTATCTTGAAAAGCATCTGATTAATGTAGAACGCTTAATTAACATTTTCCTAACTAATGCTCCTGACTGCCTACCTCTCAAACAGTATATACGAGAGTATCTCAAAGCTTCAGAGTCTGAAAGGGATAAGTAATGTGACCTTAACATCATTAGCCTTTGATATTAACGCGTTTATTTGTGGACGGGTGTGTCGTCAGACTATTGTCTTCGAAACAAGAGAGAATTCATCCTTTTGTGGCAAATGAGGCCTTTGCCTCACCTCAGCTGAGTCACCGACTCTTCTTGCTCGGTGTTTGGTGAGGCACAGGGATATGCTAATTAGGCATAATAGACTATAAAAAGAAAAAAATAATATAAAAAGGAGATGGAAAATGAAAGATACACAATAAATACATACATACATTCGTACATACATACGTACACACATGCACACAAACATCGACACACGTGTGTGTGTGTGTGTGTCAGTAGAGAGAGAGAGAGAGAGAGAGAGAGAGAGAGAGAGAGAGAGAGAGAGAGAGAGAGAGAGAGAGAGAGAGAAATTTTTGGTCAGCATTTTCGAGTTCAAAGACAGATAACTCGACCTCATGATTTTTGAAGAATGCTCAGAATATATCAAATATGTATAACAGAGAAAAAACAGACAAAAAAAAAGAATTATTCCTCTTGGAACAATAAAGGAAGGAGATAAAAAAAATATTGGATAAAAACTGAATGGGAGAAAATAAAGAACGCAGAACAGCAGAGCAGAAAAAGGGGAAGAGGAAAACCAAATAACAGCATAACAAAGAGAGAGGAATCCGTGGAGAGGAGAAATCTTCGACTTTCTCCAGTGAAGAAGAAAATTCGGATCTTCGTGCATGTATGACCTCGCTTTCTAAAAGAAAGGGAAGAGAGATTTGCCTTTCACTTTTTCTTCTTTTCTCTGGGAAAATAGTCTGATTTCGTTGGTGTTTTGGTATTGGTGTTATTTGTTTGTCATCTACTTCCTAAATCTGACTTGGTCAGGTTTTACAATTAGGAATTAGAAATTTATCTATATTTCGTCCGTCGTCGTGAAAATGGTTAATGAATGATAATAGATGTAACACACACACACACACACACACACACACACACACATATATATATATATATATATATATATATTATATATATATATATATATATATATATATATATATATATATATATATATAGATAGATATATATATATATATAGGAGATATATATATATATATATATATATATATATATATATATATATATATATATATATATATATATATATATATATATATACATACAGACACACAGACAAGAAGGCACTAAAGCAGACAGCTTGGTATATGGTTTTCCTTTCTTCATCAGGGCCTACGTTTCGAGATCCTTGTCTCATCCTCAAGGCTAAAAATACAAAGTAAAATACACAAATACAGCAGGAAATGTTAGTATGTATGTACAAATAAATTATGAAGAAGTAAAACATCAATACAAAAGGTAAACCTAAAATAAAATTGTTAAAAAAGGGAAAGAACTAGAATATTTCAAATAACAGACCCTATTTCTCGAAGTTCAGTTGCTGTATGGAAAAAACAGTAAACATAAGGTAGGGTGTGGTTTAGGCTATATGCAGGGGCGTGGAGGAGGAACAATTGTTCAAAGAGGGAACAAGCCTCTTGATCACTAACGATTCAAGAATAGGGAGGTGGTGTTCGTGTTGGCTGGTTAGTATAATCTTAAAATCATTACAATTTATTTTACCTTTGCACTGTTTTATGTGATTTCTAATATTTGATGTTTCAGGATCTGACAACTTGCACGCAGTGCGAAAGCCAACGCCAATATGTGCACTACATCTGACTCTAAGCAGTCGGCGTGTGATACCACGTATGTCTGACTATGGCATTGACAGCAATTTTTAAACAAATGAACAGCGGAATGCATTAAATGGGGTAGATTTTCTTTGAGACGAAACGTACCACCAATAGTTCTTGGAAAGAGTTTTCCAAGAGAGGGACTATGCATTTTGCGATTTTGTAGTTGGGTGTAGTATGTGAAGAAAGGATTGGCCTCATGGGTACGTTCTCTTTATGTATTTTGGGGAGGCCATACATGATACCATAAGAAGACCCAGTGACGAAAAGCTCATCACAAGTGGTTTGAGTAATAATCTGTTTGTTTTTTAAAGATCTTAGAAAACGATTTATTTTGTCCTCTTTCTTTATAAAAGTTTAAAGTCTTTGTTAACAATTTTCTGAAATTTAGAATCACCAGTGAGTGTATTTTGCATTTTCTTTCTGGATATAATCAACTTCATTTAAAATAACTGTAAAGGTAATGGTACAGTTGTTATATATATATATATATATATATATATATATATATATAATATATATATATATATATATATATATATATATATATATATATATAAATATATATATAGATATATATATATATATATATATGTATAAATAATGATATATATCATATATATATATATATATATATATATATATATATATATATATTTATATATATATATATATTTATATATATATATATATATATATATATATATATATATATATAATATATATATATATATATATATATATATATATATATATATATATATATACATATATATATATATTATATATATATATATATATATATATATATATATATATATATATATATATATATATATATATATATATATATATATATATATATATATATAACTGCAGCTAACAGCCTTTCTTTCTTCCTTCCCGCCATTACACTCAGGTGACTTCTGTGCAAGTTTTCAATCCTCCAAGAAAGTCTTTATCCCCGGGACACGTGACGGCGTCAGAAGCGTGAAAGAAAAAGAGAAAGTAAAAAGAAAGCTCAAACTTTGCATTCCAGCGAAGAGTCTGGAAGGAGGAATCCTTATTTGTGGGGATTTCGCTTCCAGACTCTGAAGGATTCCTCCTGATGGGATTTGAAGTCGGGTTACAATGCAGGACTTCACCCAGCCCCAAGCGACGACAGGTCATAGATCAAACAAGAAAGATTTTGGGGTGTGGTTGGGGAGGGTAGATGGGGTTGGGGATGATGGGGATGGGCATGGGCAGGTACAAGTTCCTCCACTTCCGGGAATCCTATTTTCCAAAGATCTGATTCTGTGATGTAAGAACACTTGAGGTTTTATGGCGTTGCATCTCAAGAGTTACTGGGAGGTGTTCTAGCTCTCTCTCTCTCTCTCTCTCTCTCTCTCTCAAATCTCTATTGTGATGAGTTAAGAAGGCTATACAAATTCATGCATGAACCACTTCATTACATTTTTAACTTTTAAGATCAACAAGTGTGGTCGTGCCATTGTGCCGTTATTTTAAGTAACCAAAAATCCATTTGTTTATTCCTTTATTAATTTATCTATGTAAATATAGATTAAATGGGCATTATCAGCAAGAACAGGTGTAAGTACAACATGTTAATAAGAGTCCTGCTGTGGACCTTCTGGACCCTTCCAAACCGCCTTAGGCGATGGGCATGTGATACTGCAGAATCTTGCCGGCTTTTCAAACTGGCCTTATGCCAGCACGGGCTTAAAATGTAGACCTAAAAGTAACGTCATTTGGGATGACGTAAATACAGGAATTTGCCTTCGCGGAATATATGTTCTTTTTGTTGGGTTCAAAATGTGTGGGAAGGTGATGAGTCAATTCAGGAAAAAATATTTGCGGAAAATTGCCAGTGGGGTAGGAGGAGGAGGAGGAGGAGGAGGAGGAGGAGGAGACCTTCGAGCTGATAGGTGATTTCAGGAAGATGTGACAAAAAAAAAAATAAAAGTTAACTGTTTTGATACTTATTTGGTTAGTGGAAGGTGACGTCACTGATATTTCAAAAGATATTTGACAATTGGGTCTGGACCTCTCTCCCCTGTCTCTCTCTCTCTCTCTCTCTCTCTCTCTCTCTCTCTCTTAGGCAGATTTATTGTGCATTCATTACTGGTCGTGTCTAAGTCCAACAGGGAATTACAGCTTTGATCTACAGCTTTAGTTCATTCTACTGTTGAATTAAATATATTTATCTATCCATACATACATACATATCTATCTTATATATATATATATATATATATATATATATATATATATTATATATATAGAACGTCATTTGGGATATATATATATATAATATATATATATGGAATAATTTATATATCATAATATATAATGATAATATTTTTTTTTTTGTATACAAAGCCGAGACAATCCAGTTCAAAAACTGATACACAAGATAAAAATATCCACACAGTTGTTGAAGGTGTAAAAATAGTGTTCTTAATAATCAGGAAGAAAAAATATTTGCATACAAAATTTCAGCTTGAACCTTTAGGGCAGAAGTAGGAGAAGAAATACGGAAAAGGAGGAGGAGGAGGCATTGAGAGGAGGAGGGAAAGAACACTGAGGAGGAGGAAAAGGGGGGGGGAAGGGGGTGAAATAAAGAGGAGACCACAGTTTTTGAGGTCGCTGGAGATGAATAGGAAACTCCCGAGCTTTCCAGTTCAGCCCTGATAGAAGGGGTGAGAAAGGGTAACAAAAAAAAATGACAATATTAAGTTAATCCATAGTTTTGGATCACTGTGAATAGAGAGACTCCTGATGCCCTTCAAGTCTAAGTTCAGTAGGAAATGTGTGAGAAGTCAAAAATGCTGAAGCAACTATCTTAACAGGAATAGGGGAGAGAGAGAGTTTATCGGTTATCATTCAGAGATTTCTGGGCAGCGCCGGGTTGGTCAGCTAATAATAAAATAATAATAATAATAATAATAATACAGATTCTGCAGATGACACTTAATAAGTGCAAAATCAGAGAATAAGCATAAAGCAGCGACCCCAGTGCGAAGGAGATAACGCCATTTATGGAACAGACGCCTCATTATCCCATCTTTCCACATTTTAGATCTTCTTCTTGCCTCACTGCTTAGGATGCATTGGATAAGCGAACTGCTGCTGTTTCCCAGTCGGGTGGTAATGAGAGAGAGAGAGAGAGAGAGAGAGAGAGAGAGAGAGAGAGAGAGAGAGAGAGAGAGAGAGAGAAATTATTAATTTTTCCGAAACAACTAAAGATGGATAATTTTTATGTACGACACCAAAGATAAAGAACTGCTCTTTAGTGAGGTCAAGTGAGTCGAATTATTGCATTGTAAATGAAAGGACAGATATATAGTGTTACCATAAACAGATTTCTTTATCATCTTATTTTCTTCCTCCTCTTCTAATTAATAGGATGAACGATTTTGCTCATTTGAAAATACTCTATTTTCCCTTGTCGGACTGGAACTCAAGCAATAAAGTTCCAAGAAAAAAAAGTGATCATAGAAAACGGGAATTCTGGCGAGCTTTACTGTATTCTGTCCTGAGTCTCATGGTGACATTTGTTTATGGATGTCTGTCTGTTGACAAATATCTTTTGTGGATGTCGGTGAATATACGGATATGGATTGTGAGGGATGCAAACTGTCGAGATAATTATTGTCAATAAAGTACAGGGATTGTAAAGAACTCTGTAGCAGCGCAGGTAACGTGAAGTCCAGTTAGGTTATATTTGAATTATGATTTAATAAACGATGCCAGAGTTTTTTTTTTTTTTTTTTAGATGGCAGTTCAGCAGCCTGACTAAAGCGGTCGAGCTCAAACTTCATCGTCGGTAATGCTGTAAGGTATGAAATAGAGTAGCATGATTAGTGTGGACCTTCGGACTCTGACCAACCGACAAAGACGGGAGTTGAAAAGTGAGCAGGCATTGGTGAATCTGAAGATGTTATGAGATAGTTTGGAAAATTTTAATATATCTTTTATATCTTTTAATATTGTTGGATAATAATAATAATAATAATAATAATAATAATAATAATAATAATAATAATAATAATAATAATAATTAATTATTATTTATTATTATTATTGAATCCTCAAGTGACAAAGGCCTGAAGGGAGAAAGCTACCAGACAGGAATAGCATTAAACACATAGATTTGATTTTGATAAAAAACTAATATTTTATAAAACACCAAGAGATGAAGGACACGATCAGGCAAGAATATATGCAGAGTCTAAGGCGATAAACATTTTTTTAGTAATCAGATAAATTTTAAGTTTGAACTCCGCAGCAATATTAACTAGAAAACGCATGACAATAAACAAAGCACTTCAAGGGCAAATACAGACAGACTATATAACACGAAAAATTAGGAGAGGACTACTGTTTGTCAACATCGAGAGTAGAGCACTGGGGTAATGACGAGTGGCTAAGAGTGCATGGGAAGAAAACTGATAAAAGTAGACGAAGACCCAGAAATATACAGAGAAATTTCAAAAACAGAACAGAAATGGCATGTTCAATGCACGGACAGTACATGAGACAGACAAAAGAACTGGCCAGCAATGAAACATGGCAATGGCTACAGAGGGGAGAACTGAGAAGGAAACAGAAGGAATGCTAACTTTGAGCCAGATTTGTCCGAAGAACAATAGATGGAAATAACATCTCCTCTATGCGGGAAGTGCAATATGAAAGACGAGACCATAAACCAAATAGCAAGAGAATGTCCGAGAGAGAACCAGTACAAAAAGAGGCATGATTCAGTCAAAGTTCCACTGGAAATGAAACACCAGCTAGTTTGCAGTAATTTGTGGATTAACACCAACCTGAGGGAGTGATAACGACGAAGGAGGAAAATCCTTCAGAACAGATTTTGAATAGTCAAGACGTGATATTGATTGACAAAAGAGGAAAGTATCACTTTGATGTCCCAATCCATCGAGTAGATGAGAAAGAAAGAGAAAAATTGATAAGTATCAAGACCTGAAAATCGAAATAAGAAGGCTATGGAATATGCCAGTGGAAATTGTACCCATAATCATAAGAACACAGGGCACGATCCCAAGATTCCTGAAAAGTTATCTAGGAAAACTAAATGCCGAAGTAGCTCCTGGACTCATGCAGAAAAGTGTGCTACTAGAAACGGAGCACATTGTGAGAAAAGTGATGGACCCCTAAGGAGGCAGGATGCAACCCGGAACCCCACACTATCAAAACCACCCAGTCGAATAGGATGACTGTGATTGAAAAAAATAAACAATAATAATAATAATAATAATAATAATAATAATAATAATAATAATAATAATAATAATAATAATAATCCTCAATTAGCAGGGCCTGTTGCACTTAGTTTAAGACTGATTTGATTTTGAGATAAGATTTTCATCATTGGCCATAATTCGTTACTTTTTCATTTACAAATTTTATTTGGAAATTAACGATTATAACGTTCAAGTAAATATTCCTTGTTCGAAAAATCTTTGTTTTCACATACTTCAGCTCTTATAAAAATGATTATTTAAAGAAAATTCATTCGAAAGTCTGTACATTAATCCTAGGAAGCAAGAAAACACTCTCTCTCTCTCTCTTCCAATGTTTCTCTCTTTCTCCTTCTCTCTCTCTAGTTTGACTTTTCTCTTCTCTCTCTCATTAGCGTCCCATGACTTTGTTATAGGTTAAATCATTATCCAGAATGGTAAACAAATGCTATAGAGAGAGAGAGAGAGAGAGAGAGAGAGAGAGAGAGAGAGAGAGAGAGAGAGAGAGAGAGAGAGAGAAATTATATTTGTTCCACTGAAATGAAACGAATGCATTGCCTCATGCAAGGATTATTCCGAATTTTGAAGATCAAGAAAATGATATCCTTTGCAAGACAGGAAAGTGTCTTTCCTCGTGAGGGGAAAGAGAAGGGGATTCACGCCTCCTCATGTCGCCCCGAACCCGGATACAAGAGATGGGTTGAATTGGGGTTCATCCTTTTCCTTTTTGGCACAAACCAAAAATAGCCTCAGAAAATATCTGAAGAAGATGACCAGAGAACAAGAGAAGAGACCATCCATGTTTTAGAGAGAGAGAGAGAGAGAGAGAGAGAGAGAGATGGAGAATCAGAAGGAGAGAGAGAGAGAATATTTGATAGAGTTTGTCATTTCCATACACAGAACAGATTAAGAACTTACATGTGTCTCTATGTTTGAGTTTTTAAGTTTTATGCAAACACAGATCTGACCAACAGCAGTCGTCTGACCATCCCGCATGCGCAGATCGTCCTGACTTCTCCCAGAAGAGAGAGAGAGAGAGAGAGAGAGAGAGAGAGAGAGAGAGAGAGAGAGAGAGAGAGAGAGAGAGAACTGTTAGCCAAACTTCTCTCTTCCCTATTTCACTCTCCAAGGAGTTTTTTCCTCCAGATGGGAAATAATGCCTTTCCTTCTACTGATGAGAAAAAGTTAGACGAGGAAACAGAGAGCTTTTTTTTTTTTTTTTTTTTGTCTTTACCTTAAATTGGAGGAGGGCCGAAGGAGGGACTTTATGAGAAGAGGCGCTCTGTCCTGAAGGGAGGTCACCAGCCGAGATGGAATAATCAGAAGGACCAGTCTCATTTAACAAGAATTACATCCTCTGATCCCTCGGGAATGGTGGCCCTACAGGCTGAGTCTACGTAGTCCTCCTCCTCCCCCTCCTCTGTTTGAATCTATAGAAAGAGAGCTTTCGAAAACCTGTATGATTCTATAGAAAGAGCTTTCGAAAATCTATATGATTCTATAGAGATAGCTTTAGAAAATCTATGTGATTCTATAGAGATAGGTTTAGAAAATCTAAATAATTCTATTCAGAGCTTTCAAAAATCCGCACGATTCTATAGAGAGCTCTTTTAAAAGAATCCCTACAGATTCTCTTATTCTAAAATAGATATATTCGTACAGTTGGATGTCCGTGGACTGTTTCCTCCATTTTAAGACTCATGCTACTCAGGATATTTTCTAATCATCTTTATTATTATAAAGAGTAAAAGAGAAAGGAGGTGGGATTTGTTATAAAAAATAAAAATCATAAAGTTTTCATACATAGAGCAAAAACTAACGATAAACAAGATTGTTTCTCAAACAGATGATCTCTGTATGATAAAGTGTATCATACCGTTTGCTGATAGCCTACGTATAATAAGCTCTGTGTTTACTTAAGCGTCGTTTAGCCCGGGACTACATCTCTCACTACTAGACGTAAAGTCCCTTTAGACTGTATGTGTGTGTGTGTACAAAAAGCAGCAGTAATATAATAACCAACTCATATAAAGACCGAATAATTTCATTGGCAGTTTCTCAGCTACGTGAAATCATTAAACCTCCGATATTTGCGAAAGCCTCCGATAACGCTGGCAAAATAGAAGCCACGCATGCGCGACATCTGGGAGGTTTTTCGCCGGCGGAGACTAAGATTAGATGAATGGGAGATTGCCTCTGCATGGGACGCTGCTATAATGGAACTGATGGACTCATTTTCTGAAGACAATTTGCATTATCTGCTGAAGAGCACCATTTAGGCAGAGATGAATTATCCCTTTTTATGGGATGAGGTTGTGGAGGATAATTGACATCTCTCCTTGAGAGTTTTTGTTTTTGCGGGATTTTGAGTTAGAATTTTTCATTAAAACGTAACACACACACACACACACACACACACACACTAGAAATGGGTATAACTGTTTGGAGTATCGTTTTTCTATTTGAAATCTTGAAATTCATCATTGAAAAAATTTCCTTGTTTGAGTGATTTTCCAGTTATTCAAACCAAGCTTAGTTTTATATCTTTTAAAATCTGGCGACAAAGAATGACAATCAGCTTTTGAAGTTGCTGGAGAATGATTACTAAGGAATCTGAACCTCATCAGGAACAGCCCAACAAGCGCTGTAGTGTACATCTTTTTCACAACCTGAATAGGGGCAAAACACCAACACATGAAATTATATTTATACTAGCAAAGTACAATCCAAAGGAAGTCCACACTCGAGAAAAAATAAGTATTTGCAAAAAAATTGTAACTCTTACCATCAATAAAACATGCCACTCGTACAGAAACATAATGGATTAAAAGTAATACAATTCAATGAATTACAGTAGCCATTAAAAACTAGGTCTGAGCAGTATGTTTTATTGATGGTAACGTAATTAAAGTTTTTCTAGATATTTATTCTAGAGTGTGAACTTCCTTGGATTGCACGTCACTAGTATATAATACAGTTCCATGTGTTGCAGTTTTTCCTCTTTTATTTTGAAAATGGCTTAATGTTTGAAACTGAAAACGTTCCTATGGAATTCTTCTCTAGAGCGCTTGTTTGACTGTTCCTGATGAAGAATTGACAATGATTAATTTAACCTAAACATCATCGTAATTCTGATATCATATCTGCAGTAGTATGTATTGCTTTCAACATAAATGATTTACGAGGTAACAAATACGAAAAAAGAACATTCTACACAGCAAAGAACCCAGACGTTTATTTTGACTTCCGAAGCAAGCGACCTTCTTCAGCCCTGTCACAAAAACACATCCGACATTTCCAGAGGCGAAAAATTTCTCAATGGAGGACGAAATGGGAAAAATAGTGGCCCTGGCCATGTTGTGGTCCCTCAGATGAACGGAAACAGATGCTTTTAATGAAATGTAGAAAAATTTTTGTTTTTAATCTTTCTTGATAAGACAAATTTCAGTTATAAATTTTATTTTCGCTCTGGAACATCAACGGTTGGTTACAACTCAAAAACTGCGTCCAAGTTTCTTAGGAACAATCGAGTTTTCTGTACAGCGCATAATCAAGGCCACCGAAAATAGATCTATCTTTAGGTGGTCTCGATATAATGTTGTATGAGCCGCGGCCCATGAAACTCTCAGCTGGCCTTGGTGGCCTGCGTTGCTGCATTACCATAAGCACGATTATGGCTAACTTAACCTTAAATAAAATAAAAACTACTGAGGCTAGAGGGCTGAAATTTGGTATATTTGATGATTGGAGGGTGAATAATCAACATTCCTATTTGCAGCCCTCTAGCGTCAGTATTTTTTAAGATCTGAGGGCGGACAGAAAAAAGTGCGGACAGACAGACAAAGCCAGCACAATAGTTTTCTTTTCAGAAAACAAAAAGTTGAGTTTTACATTTACATTTTCTTTTTGTCCTTTATGAATAGAAACTTATATTTCAATTGAAAGAACTCTTTAGGTGCTAAAGACTGTGTTTTATTGTAAGAGAAAACAGCAGAATCTGCACCTACAACATCCTCGACTTTGTTTAGAGATGACTGAGGTTCTGTCTGAGAAAGAAACACTTTGCTATATTTGTATATCATAAGGATCTCTCGTGAATTATACAACACAACCAATAAAAAACACGAAAAGTATTTGAAAGTAATTCAACTAGATGTTCACAAGTCACAAGTAAGAAGCATAAGAATTATTATTATTATTATTATTATTATTATTATTATTATTATTTATTATTATTATTATTATTATTTAGTTGAAAAACAATGGCATTCTGTATGGCATTGAGCTTTATGTTGCCTTCTCAACTTGACGTGCAAGTTTCTTCGTTTCAGCAGGTGAATTATAGAGCAGTTGTCTGAAGTTCATTTATTATCCAGCGCTTCAGTAGTCGTTCTACCCTTGAAAAGATTTGAATGTCACCAGGGTACATAAAGGAGTATTTACCCAACAGGTTTACAAAAGAAGGGATGATTTTTCATTGGTCGGTCATAATCTGAGCTCTCCTTTGGCTTCGAGTCTGTCTGACCAATGCAGGCCTTGATTGGCTGGAGCCAGGAGCTTTGCTCACAGCTCAGGGAGGAGGGTGGCTCTGTCTTTGTCTCAGGGTGCGCCCTCGTTCTCCTGACGGTGGTCGGCAGGAGGAGGGTTTCTTGAGTAATATTTAACGTAGGTTTCACCGTAGAATGGAGAGGCCTCCTTATAATGGAGGCAGCGGTGGTAAAAGTCGCCATCGAGTATTCTGGTATTCCTTACGATCTGTTGGCTTTTAGGGGCGTTGCCATGTTCCTCATGCAGATGGACGGTGATCCTCTTAGAAAGGAGAGTCATTGTCATAACAATGTAAGAATGGTGGCATCCATTCTTGGGGCACAGTATTTGGTAGATGACTCCTTTCCTCTTCATGGGATTGCTGCTGATGGAGGGGCTGTCCTTCATGAGGTACTGGCCAGTCCTCCGATCCTTATAATAGACCATAATGCCAACCACCGTGTCTACTTTGGCAGGAGATTACATTGAATTGAATTGAATATAAAATTTAGGCCAAAGGCCAAGCACTGGGATCTATGAGGTCATTCAGTGCTGAAACGGAAATTGACAGTATAAGCTTTGAAAGGTGTAACAGGAGGAAAACCTAGCAGTCACACTACGAATCCATTGTCAGGAGAGGGTGGAAAGTAAGATGCAAGAAAGAGAATATGAAAGGAGATACAGTAAAAGGAATGAAAGGGGTTACAGCAAGGGGCCGAAGGCACACTGCAAAGAACCTTAAGTAATGCCTACAGTGCACCACGCAAGGTGCACTGACAGCACTACCCCCTACGGAGGGCAGAGGGTTACAAGACCCCGAATGATGTTCTTCATGGCTGCCTCATCCTTCTTGCATTCTGTATTCATGTAGTAGACATGACAGTCAACCTTATGATCTATTATAAGGATCAGAAGACTCCCAGTACCTCACAAAGAACAGTCCCTCCATCAGCAGTGATCCCATGGAGAGGAGAGGAGTTGTCTACCAAATACTTTGCCCCAAGGATGGATGCCACCATTACAATGAATCACCTAAGAGGATCGCCATCCATTTGCATGAGGTGTCAGTGTGCCAAAACTGCATTAGGAAACACAGCAATGCCCCAAAAGCAAACGTATCCTAAGGAATACCAGAATCCTATACAGAGACATTGACCACCACTGCCTCCACTATAAGGAGACCCTTGCCATTCTACTCAAGAAACCCTCCTCCCACCGACTACCATCAGGAGAACGAGATGCACCCTGAGACAATGACATAGCTGCACCTACTCTCAAACCATGAGCAAAGCTCCCTGGCTCCAATCAATTAAGGACTGTGTCAGTCAGACAGACTTGCAGCTAAAAGGGGAACTCCTGGGATTATAACTGACCAATAAGAAATCATCCCCATTCTTTTGGAAACCAGTTTTCGGGTATAAATACTCCCTGTAAGTACCCCTGGCCGAGTTACTGCTCAGCTCTTGTAGCAATAACATCTCTCCTCTCCCAGAGTGAGAGTCCTTTGGGGAACATGAGTGGCAGCGAGTGATAGTGCCAGCCCACTCCTCTCCAGCTGATCAATCAGCGACGACAAGAACCTTCTGTCCAGCCAAGCACCAGCCAGCAGTGCCTCACTTCCTTACAGCAGTGAGAGAATCCCTCTCCAAAAACATAAGCATCTCCATTGTTCTTCCGTTATCACCTCTTTCCAGGACCCTCCTCTCTCCCACAGACAGTTGGCAACGTCCATGCAGTCATGAACTCTCACTCAGCAGCCCACAGCCAGTACAGCAGCCATCTAGTGCTTGGATGGCGGCCAGTGACTTGAAGTGGACGATGTCATCATCTTTTTCAAATGCAACTGAACCAACGTGACCTCACCTCAACTCTGCTACCTCTGACAAACCAAAACACACTTCAGCCATGGATACTAACGATGAAAATGACAGTTTTATCCTTGTGACCAAGAAGAAAAACAAACAAGGAGGACATCAGCAGACCCTGCCCATCTACAGGTTCCTGCACTTTTGTTAAAGATTAGGGCCTCAAATATCCAGGTAAGGTATTTAAGATAATGCCTACCTTACAAGGTGATTTCACGTTACTGCCAAAAATTGAAGAGATATCTATGGATGAGAAACAATGCACAATATTTCCAATTATTAAACAAAACTCATAAAATGTATACTACATCATTGTCACCATTTGACATTAATGCACCAAAAAGGGTTCAAACCTTCACCTGACCAAGAAGGTACTCTTCCTATGGAAGGGAAAGCAACCAGAGGAAATCAACTTAGGAGTATGGGGCACCTTCCCATCAGTGACTACACTCCAGAGCCTCTGAGATGCTACAGCTGTCAAAAACTATGGACACCCAGCAGTGCATGCACTGCCCAGACAGTGTGTGGTGTGTGCAGTGGCAGGCATCACACTTGAACCTGCATGGACAAGCACAAGTTGGGAGAACTCTCCAAAGCAAGATGTCCAGTGTGCAAGGAGAGCCATCACGCCTGGAATAAAAAGTGCCCATAAGACTTCATAAGATTGACAGACTCAAGGACATCACACCTTCCTCCCAGCTGAGAGCAGCCCACCAGATCCCGCCAGACAGCCCTAGCAATCACCCACCAGCAGAGGCCACAGTCATACAAAGCAGCAGTTAGTGGGCCTCAAACAGCCCCTGAAGGTCACACAGTTAACCCACCATGCATGTAACCCCAGAGAGCAGAGACACCAGCCTTATCACACAACAGACCATACTTGAACCAACCTCACATGACCAAGAAACTGTCCACCAGCCCCAGAAGGAAAAATCTTCCCACATCCCCCCACTGATCCCCTAAACCCACCACATGCATACCATTCTCTCCCAATCCCAATCCAAAACCAACCTGTCCCTAAAGCCCAACCTCCTCCCCAAACCCATAGGTAAAATCCTCCAGCAATGAGAGACAACAGGTATGTTTTGTGCACTGAGTTCTCCAATTTCCTGATTTGCATGCTACAAACTTTCACTGACATGTGTGGCATCCAGTTCCAAGACAACACCACCACAGACTATGACACCAGGTTCCTCAACACGGAGGAGTGACATGACGCGGATCGATGCTAGTGTGAGTGAGCAACAGCAGTACAAATTGTGCAAAACACAGTTGGTGTCAGTGCCAGTGAAAATAAGTGACAGTGAAAGTGCAAGTGAAGTAAATGAGTGCAGTGATACACAGACCATCAAAATTCTACAGTGGAATATTCTCAGTGTCACCAAAATACATATTCCTACAAGCACACACATTCACAAAACTATGACCCATACTGTTACAGGACACACTAGTAAGGGAAAGCCAATTTCTCCTTTAGTGGATACAGGGTCTACAGAACACCATGCACTGACACGAAAAGGGGGTTAATCACACTTGTTAAAACACAATTCCGTCTAAGAAAATCAACAACATTCTGAGTGAGGAAGATACACAAACAATCAGTGTAAAAATAACACTTGCCAATAAGACACTCACAATACACATCTACAGGAATCCAAAAGGCTCCTTTGAGGGGGAAGCAATGTTTAGCACAGAAACAGGAGAACACTTTAATTACTGGGGACTTTAATGTACATCACCCTTTACTGAACTCACTACAACCCAATCCAACAGGTCAACACCTACAGCAGTAAACGTGAATTCCCATAAGTGTACCTGCTAAATAGTGGAGTGCCAACTCACCTGAGAGGAGGAAGGCTGGACCGATCCTTTGTAAAACTCAGCTGTAAGGAGCAAGCAACATTGAAGTTCCATGACACCCTCAAGTGATCATATGGCCATTGAAATTAGCCTATGACTCAGAAAACTGCCTGACATAATCCCCCACCCTGCGAGATGCAGCCGCAAGTTTGCCAGCTGGGTGGTCTTTAAAGCCCCCATGACAAGATGGGTCATGAAATACCTGGAAAGCCCATCAAACGACAGAGCTGAGTTCATAGGTAAACTTAGAAAGGCAGCAAATACCTCCATGCCAAGGCTCAAACAAGCCAGGACTAACCACAAGGATACACGGTATTGTGAGGAAGGTACTGAGTGACATGCTGACTGGTTGTTTTCTAGTTTATTACTTATTTACATACAGAGTATTCACAGAGGTTATTAGCTGGTGCAAGCCGCAGTGTAGTTACAAATCTCTGACAAATTGAAACGGATTAAGTGTGGCCGTCTGTGTTTCTTCACAGACAGGAACATACATACACTTTAATACAGAAGATTCAGTTGAACATTACAAGTATATGATCGGAGAGCTTGAAAAGCAATGCACGCAGTGGTGATCATAGATGAAATGTGACAATAATTGTTACAGAGAAATATATGTATAAAAGTCATATGGGAGAAGTTGTGTTTCTTCAATCATGTGTTCTTCTTGCCAGGTGACTCATGGAAGAGAAAGTGCATCTTGGTTTTTGGTCTGCTGGCAGGCCACACATGACTGGTACAGTATTATTGTGAAAGAGTCAGAGAACTCAAGGCCAGAGTCAACAGAGTCGGAAAACTCTTTTGGCAAAATCCAAATCAGATGACATTTAGGCTCCTCAGAGAGGTAATAACCTATGCCACAGCAGAGACAAAAAGAGAGCAAACTACAGGCATGGTACAAAATGGTATACCAACATTAGCAGACAGACACCAATGACCCAAATCTGGGAATTCATTGAAAATTGCATGAAAGGGCAGGACAGTGCAGAGCACCCATCCCAACCCTCAAGAGGAAGCTGGCAGTATAGCCCGAACTTCACATAGAGAACAATAACGCACAACCTTCCTCGAATGACACAGGATAAAATAACTGAGCTTACTCCTTCAAGGTGGAGAGAAATCAACGCTGCCTGCAACATGCTGGACAACACAGACACAGCCATCACCACTGATGAACTAAACAGTGCATTCAGCAAGGGGAAATGAGAAAGAGCCCCCTGTGCAGATGCAATCACCTACAGCATCCTGAGGCACATGAGCTACCCAGCCAAGCAGGTATATCTCTTCCTGATAAACAGGATGTATGCAGAGCACATCAGGCCGAAGAAATGGGGCCAACAGGATATCCAACCAATCACAAAGCCTAAGCCAGGCTCGTGAAGGTCTATATCTCAAAATGAGAAAGTTGCTGAAAGAATGGTCCTAAACAGGCTCATGGAAGGCAGGACCTTACGCCTTAGGCTGCATGCCTAATGGGAAGGGGTTGGCAAGTGCCTCATGCATGTTTTATGTGCCATAAATGGCAGAAACTCCATGTGGCCTTGTTAGACCTAAAAAAAGGCATATGAATTGGCAAATGCTGCAATCCTCTACAAAAGTTTGCCTGAAAGAGGCCTTTTTGAAGATGATATTATTATTAATTATTATTATTATTATTATTATTATTATTATTATTATTGAATTCAGATGAACATTGATGTGGCACAGACATTGACTTGAAATTTAACTTCCCAAGAATAAGGAACTCATTTGAAAGAAATTACAGGTGATAGGAACTATAGAAAGAACAGATCAGCTGTCAGAAAAACAAAGATAATTTAAACTAATAGTTAACACGGTTGAAAGTGCAAGGAGAAAGGTTTTATAATGTTACCTCAGCTTGAACTTCTGATATTTGAATTACACAACATCCACAGGAGACCGTTCCACCGTCCAATCCGTGACAGAAGAATTTGAAATATGAAAATTTTCAGCTCCAAAACGCCTTATGCCAACTTCCGAATGCATTATAACTTTGAATCAAGAAATATCATAGATGGACGCCTGTCAACATCATAAACTCTATTGAATGGATGATATTTATTGGGGACTGATATTAACTCTAAGGTATTTATACACGCCTTCAGTTCAAAGAGTAACATAGGAGGAACAATAATAAAAATAAAGATGAGACAGAAGACATTCATAAATTTAAATATTTCTCAGACGGGTAATTTTTTTTAATCTGATGACATTATTTAGGGATGACTTTCTCCACTGCCAAGTATTTAAAAATTATCCAATCACAGATTTAGAGAGATCATTGTAGAGAGAGAGATGAGAGAGAGAGAGAGAGAGAGAGAGAGAGAGAGAGAGAGAGAGAGAGAAATGATATGTATCCGAGAAAGAGAGAGAGAGAGACAGAGAGTTGCATTCCAACCGCAAATGGATATGTATCCGAGAAATTCAGAGATAGTTTGGGGAAGTTGGTGGTCGTTCTGACATCTTCCCAGTTCTGCAACTTGGGATTCTGTGCTCCAGCATTCGCGCTGAATAGTTGTGGCACTGACGAGTCTGCTGGAATAGTTTGCTTGATAGTCAGCTGAATCATTCTGAATTCCGCTCCTGTTTCCAACAGGTCGTATAACCGATTTATATTTTTCCATTGGGAGCAATATCATTGCTAGTTGAGATTATTTTTAAATCTGCCGAGGTAAATTTACACTTGAAACTAGGCAAATGATCGTTGTTAATTACAGAAGAACTGGACTAAAAGTAACTTTTCTACATATTTCTGTAGGGCTAATGACGAGAGAGGTTGAACACGGGCTGGATGAAGGAAAACCTCAATGGATAGTTCAACAGATGCCCTTCCTTTATATCAGATAGTAATTACCATAATGAGCATAGGGATTGTATTCACAAGCCAAAACCTCATGAAAATGATTACCGATCTTATGCCAAAGCGAACACCAAAATGGAATAAAAATTAGGCAGGGCACCGTCCGGAAAACAGCAACCCCGGCCAGAATTCAGCAGAAAAGAAGAAAAAAAGAAGACTCTATTCTGAAAGTAACAATGAACAAGTAATCCTAAAAGGGAGTATTACAACAACAACAGAAGGAAGACAAATAGAAGACTGAAATGGGAGTATTGTAACCTAGAGATTGTATTATCATCTGCTACAGCCACAAAGATGTCTGCTGCAAATTGTTAGTTCTAGATTCTTCTCAGACGTGTAAAAAATTTAGACGCGTTGTTCAGAAGACTCCCTTTGTTAGTGGATTTCCTTCTGTGGTGTAAATTGCTCCTGTGGTTTTGAAAGATTTTCTACACTCGGTTTGATATTTCCGTTTTGTCTGTAACACGACGCTCGTTTTCATCGCGGGAAATGTGACATTTTTGGTTTCATTTGGATTTTTTATTTTTTGTTCTTTTTATATTTATGGTGACTTAGAAGGCTTTCTTGAATTTATGACCTCTCGATTTTGTTTAGCAAATGCTTCTTGCACATAAATGCAAACACGCTCATCCTAACAAGCATACAAGCATACATACACACACACGCACACACACACACACACACACACACACACACACACACACACACACACACATATATATATATATATATATATATATATATATATATATATATATATATATATATATATATATATATCTATATATATATATACATCTATACATACATCAGAGTTGAGAGGCGTTGCTTTAAACCAGACGAATAGCAGTGAGTTTGGGAAGAAGGAAAAATCCTTTTCCTTTCATTCTACTTTATTTTTGGCTGACGTTTCAGGACCATCTGTCCAATTTTTAAAGCTATAAATTGAAGAATAAAAGTTAAAAACAGACTCAGGCTTAAAAATTGAGGTTTTTCATAAAATCAAAAAGTGTAAAAGGAAAAATAATGAAAAGGATCGAAGTTTACCAGTAGTACCGAGGATAAAAAACCGAGTGACACTCAGGGCCCGCCTGGTCCCAACAGAAACTCACGAGAGGTGCAGAGGTGTTGACGTGGTCTGAGCATTCAACTGAGGAACTAGCTCTTGAATGAAGAACGACTCCAGTATCGACAGTTAATGGTAGCATCAAGATCTAGATAAACAGATCTTGGGTAGCATGATCTCTAACGCATGAGAATCTTGATCTTTTCACACCCGTTCGATAACTTACGCCACGATGAGAGCTAATCTCACCTTCAACAACCTACGAGTGGAGCCACGTACTTCCCCAGGTCATCTAGGCAATTAAACATATAAATGACTCCGGGTCATCAAAGGAGGAGTCTTTCTTTATATTTAAACAAGGACGCAATCGTCATTGAGTTACTAGGTATTATTTTAAGTTCAACTGTTTGTCGTAAGTCCTGGGAAAACGTTTATCGTAAATTAGCGGAAAATTGCATAAAATGATAGTCTAAGAACTGTTGGTGTTCCAAATTTTTGGGAAAATATAAAAAAAAATTTATACATTTATATATATATATATATATATATATATATATATATATATATATATATATATATATATATATATATATATATATATATATATATATAATTTCTGACTCACGTCGGATCAACCCAGGTCTCTCAGGTGGAAAGCAAGGCGTTATCCATCAACCATACAAGTCTAAAAGGTGTTTGGAACCTGAGAGCAACTGCACCTAAGGAATTACCTGGGCAATAGACAACATTTCATTCACTGCTTGAATACCAGCGAGTTTTCCCCAACTTCCTGACTCAGCAATGACCCAATAGACAACATTTCATTCGGAATTATCCCTTCTGAGTGAATAAGATAGAAATCATCAACACACAATCACGTGTGGAACAGAAATAAATTTCTTACTCACGTCGGGATCGAACCCAGGTCTCAGGTGAAAGCAAAGGGCGTTATCCACTGGGCCACGTGAAGTCTAAAAGAAGTTGGAACCTGAGAGCAACAGCACCCAAGGAATTACCTGGGCAAGCTAACTGCTTGCCCAGTGGATAACATAGACCAGCGAGTTTTATTTCTCCCCAACTTCCGACTCAGCAATGACCCAATAGACAACATTTCATTGGAATTATCCCTTCTGAGTGAATAAGATAGAAATCATCAACACACACAATCACGTGATGGAACAGAAATAAATTTCTATTGGGTCACTGTCGGGATCGAACCCAGGTCTCTCTCAGGTTCGAAAGCAAGACGTGAGCGTTATCCACTGGGCCATACAAGTCTAAAAGAAGTTGGAACCTGAGAGCAACAGCACCCAAGAATTGCCCACCTGGGCAAGCCAACTGCTTTTAGCATACCAGCGAGTTTTCCCCAACTTCCCGACTCAGCAATGACCCAATAGACAACATTTCATTCGAATTATCCCTTCTGAGTGAATAAGATAGAAATCATCAACACACAATCACGAAGGATGTGGTTCCAACTTCTTTTAGACTTGTATGGCTTGCCAGTGGATAACGCCCTTTTTTAGACTTTCCACTGGATGAGAGACCTGGGTTCGATCCTGACGTGAGTCAGAAATTTATTTCTGTTCCACACGTGATTGTGTGTTGATGATTTCTATCTTATTCACTCAGAAGGATAATTCGAATGAAATGTTGTCTATTGGGTCATTGCTGAGTCGGGAAGTTGGGGAAAACTCCCGCTGGTATTCAAGCAGTTAGCTTGCCCAGGTAATTCCCTGGGTGCAGTTGCTCTCAGGTTCCAACTTCTTTAGACTTGTATGGCCCAGTGGATAACGCCCTTGCTTTCCACCTGAGAGACCTGGGTTCGATCCCGACGTGAGTCAGAAATTTATTTCTATTCCACACGTGATTGTGTGTTGATGATTCCTATATATATATATATATATATATATATATATATATATATATATATATATATATATATATATAAAACGGACAGTATTTATAATAATATTATTGTCTTATAACATTTTCATCCGAATAAACTAATTACAATATATCAACTAAGCCTACCTGTACAGCCTATCTATAATTTACTTTTTCTCACGTAATCTCGTTAAGAGAATTTTGAAATAATTTTACTTAAAACTGTGTCAAGCGGTTTTAGACTCATATTTTCGTGAATGATTTGAAATTCTAATACTGGTTTAGTTTTTCATATTCACTTTAAACTTAAGTTTGCCGTTTATAATAATTTATCTTGGGTTTACATCATACAGCCATTACAAAAACTATTCTTTCAATCAACACCATCTTACGAATATGGCTAAATTCACAATAATCTTATTTATCAAAGGGAAAGTGCTGATAACAGAAATAACTGTTATGGCAGTCAAGATTTCTCTTTGCAACAAACAAGATGGCGAAATTAATTGTAGAAATATACTGCTTCTGTGACAGTTATTGCCTTAAGAGCTTCTGCCAGAGAAATCTGAAATGCTTTGCTTGGGTTATGTTAAGGTTTGTTATATTATATCTGAATTCATCCCAACGCCCCAAAATACAAAAAAATTTGGAAATTCTTTTCCAAATCTGAAAAAGGGTTTCTGTAATGTTATGAAGGCTATGACGATCAAAACTATAAATTCAGTACGTTACAATCAAGTTCCTCACAGAGTGAAGCGTTATATTTATATGTCATGATGTGATAATGGTGTTAAAATATAAATAACTTAAACTCGGATAAATAGAGAAAAGAACACGGTTATTTGCTTCGACAACCCAGTATGAAAAAAAAAAAAATAAATATTTCAGCTTAATTTTAACACAAGTATGGGGCAAAAAATGTTCTTTATCTTTTACGGCAACATTTTCCCCTGTACTCTGCTTCCATTTCTCCTGCAATTTTCTGGGCGAGCATAAAGAGCAAATTTCCTCTTAAAAGGAAACTAATTAAGGGGCCATTTCGGCTTCTTGTTTTGCGCTTCAGAATTGCCGATGCAGATTCTCAAGCCTTTTGGAAGAACGCAGAATTTTCGAGGAATTTCTAGCAGTGAAGGAGTTCAGACTCTCTCTCTCTCTCTCTCTCTCTCTCTCTCTCTCTCTCTCTCTCTCCTCTCTCTCTCTCTCTCTCTCTGGCCGAGGCACAAATTAAACTGCTATACTTCATCTCTCTGAGACCCTTCTTACTACTGAGGGACTGATATATCTTCCAGTTTTGGCTTCTTACATTCAACAATAATTGACATGAAAATCTAACGGACTCTCAATTTCCCCTTATATAAATTATAAATGTTCGTGCAGAAAGCTATCGTTAATCATATAAACTTTTATGCATCCAAGTAATCGTCTGTCAATCTATGGCTATCGATTCTCTCTGGATGAGTCAAGTAATATTTATCCCAATTTACAAAAGTGGAGATGATACTATAACAAAACAAGATATAGAAGCGCAACATTAATCAGTACACCAGGGCAGAAACATGGTGGTAGTTGGGTTGAGGAAATAAGGCAGGTGACAGAAGTAATAAGGGAAGAACAATGTGGGATTAAGCTGAGAAGTGGATGTGAGGATCCATAAAAATGGGAAGTATATGATGTCCATGAAATGAAAAAGAACTAAATGAAAGATTTTAAAGTGCAAGGAGAATTTCCTGAAGGCGATGATGTGTCAACGTGGGAATGAAATAAGTGTTCTCTGTTTTGGGTATTTGCAAAATGTGGAGTGAGTGTTGCGGTTAGATAAACAAAGGATATTGAATATAAGAAGAGTGTTGTGAATGCGGTGTGGAATGGTTAATGCTTGCACGTGGTTCAGTACTGATTGGGGATAATGAAAAGAAAAGAATCTCCAAAAACTAGTGAAAGAAGCAGAGAAGGTGTTGAAGAGGTCAGCATATTTGAAAATATGGAACAGAGTATCTTGAGAGAGGTTGGCGAAATGAGTGTTTAATCAGACGTTTTAGGAAGGAGGTGGGGAGAGCAAGGCCTTGAAGGTGCTGGATGGACGAGGTCGAACAATTGTCAGAAAAAGGAACGGCCCATCATAAAACAATCCTCATAATGTTTGTAAGACACAGATGAGAAGGGTAAAGTGCGAAGAGGCATGACCCACTGTTGAGCAGCTTCAATTAGAGATGCATTAAGACTCTAAAGTAGTGAATTTTCCATCACAAATGGTTCATCTGCAAATCAAGGATTAGCACTGTAAAGGGGCATTGGCATTTTATCTTGTTTTTCAAGTTTAATAAAATGCTTATATTTATATATATATATATATATATATATATATATATATATATATATATATATATATATATATATATATATGTGTGTGTGTATATACTGTACATGTATATATTGTGTATATATTATGTATATACACATATATACATACATATATATGTATATATATATATATATATATATATATATATATATATATATATATATATATATATATATATATATTGTACAGCTGTATGTATACAAGTGTACATATACATAACAAATTGATAACATTTATCATCATGATAAGGTTTTTACTACTACTACTACTACTACTACTACTACTACTACTACTACTACTACTACTACTACTACTACTAATAATAATAATAATAATAATATAATAATAATAATAATAATAATAATAATAATCTCCCAAAGTGGAGATGAATATCAAGTGACAGAGTCTGTGTGCAAGCATCAGAAATCAGGCAGACTGAAGGAAGAGGATTTTAATAAACAAAATACATCGTTAATCAGCGTTGTCACTGATCTGTAATTTTAATGGACGGATAACGGAAAAATAAAAACTCATTGAATGACATCAGTAATTGAGTTCCGTCATTGTGGTGGTAATTCGGCGTCCTAGTGAATATATAATGAAGTGAGTAGATTAAAAATATTTCATAGTATCAGAATCGCAAATTACTTTGGAATCTTCTTCTTATATACTGTATATTCATATATACATATATATATATATATATATATATATATATATATATATATATATATATATATATATATATATATATATATATATATATATATATACATATACAGTATACCAATTACATTAATTTCCTTGGTTGTGTGTGTGTGTGTGTGTCTCCCCAGCGACATTCCTCCCACTTCCCTCTCCCCTCCAAAAAACTGGTTTAAGCAGGGTGGTCCCTGAACAACACCCCTCTTCCCGGGACCTTGCCTCCCACTCCCCTCCTCTCTCCCCAAAAAAAACCAGTTCAAGCAGTGTGGTCCCTAAACAACGCCCCTCTCCCCAGGCCTCAACTCCCTCATGAAAAAACGATAATCCCCACTCCCCCTTCCTCCTCCTCCCCTCCTCCCTTTTCCATGTTTAAATGTTATTCTAAATATATAACTGAAAAAGCGGGTTTGATTATAAATTACAAAAGTAACACCTAATTGTTCGTGAAGAAAAATTCTAGAGGTGCAGTAAAACATTTTATAAATACAAGTTGGTAACTTATCACACACCAAAAACAGGTTGGATACAAGTCAACGATTTATTAGTAGACCAAAGCAGTCCTTCATATAATTTTCCAGCATTTTCTCCACATAGAGTGGCTGGCTAGTTTCAGCTTGTTTGTTTTCTCCCTGTTAGTGATACGCATGTAACAAGTTGCTTACATGTTTAAGACATATTTTACTGCAGTGTGGACTCTTTTCAACCTGTTTGTGATATGCATGAGATAAAATGCTTCCATGTGTTTATAACATGTTTTACCATAATGTGGCTGTTATGTGGACTGTTTTCAGCCTGTTTGTAATATGTATGCAATAATTTGCCAACATTATTATTATTATTATCCAGTAGACGAAACCTTTTCATATGGAACGAGCCCACAAGGGCTATTGTCTTGAAACTCAAGCTCCCAAAGAATATGGTGTTATTAAAGGATTAAGTGAATTCAGGAAAGAAAGATGGAACTTATTATGAGACCCCACTCATCATAATAGAAAAAATAAAGATAAAAAAAGTATTTGCAAGAAGAATAGTATTAGGTAGTACTGCATTGCATTTTTGTTTGAACTTTGAACATCCTCTGAGAGTTCCAATGATGCACAACATCCTCTGAAATGAGAAGTTTGACAACGAGGCACATTTTCTGCATATGTTGGCGCAGTGAATTCAGTGAATCTGGCTGCTCTTGGTAGATAAAGGGAATCAGGGATCAATTATGAATGTGAAAGATCTCTTTTAAAATATAACTAATGAAAAAGTGACAAACAAGTGACCATTCGTCGATGGTGCAAGTCATAACTGCTACTAACATTAAACAGAAACCTACCACCCCGAACAACTCTATCTAAAAAGAACAACTCTGGCACAAGTAGACATCCAAAGATACAAATGACCTAAAACAAGTTGCATTGATTTTATCACTGTTATAAATTTATGAGACCTAGATGAAACCTTCATTAGATGTTTCTCAAAGTCAGATGTGAGCCAAAAGTTATACCTAGAATACTTACAGCTAGACTCATTCAGCAAAGTTCCATCAATCTGAAGGGGAGGATGGGGTGGGAAACCTGTACTAAATAGAGTTCAGCCTCATACCCCACTGGCTACACCATTTCATGATTAAGGTTGTAGCTTCATTTCTCATAAGTGGAGACTTTACTACCACAAGTGTTCCATCATTGGCATGCTGAACAATCTTGTTTTTCCAGGTCAACAACACCATATCACTTGTATAAAAATAACAGTAGACCAAGAACAGAGCCCTGTGGAACTCAGACACTATATGTCTTGGTTCACTAAAGATCTTGTCCACAGCAACTCCTTGCTGCCTACCTGTATGGAAATCTTGAAGTCATCCTAAAGACATACAGAGTCTAGTTATCTTGGAGACAATACACTAGAAACTTTTTTTTAAGAAACAAAGGGAAGAATCCATCAGGATCTCCACTACCCCAGCCACCAAGATTATACAGAATTTTCATGAAACATTTTTTAAGAAACACAGGGAAGAATCCATCAGGGTCTCCTTTACCTCAGCTATCAAGATTATCCAGAATTTTCTTAAGATCCCTGGAGTGAAATGAAAATTTTGTAAGAATAGGTTCAGGATGACAAGTATCAGTGAGAGGGACATCCTCAGCTAACTGTTTAGCTCCAAAAGCTCGATGAAGCAGTGCAGCCTTTTCTCTAGGGCCAGTGACCAATCTACCATCATCTGTTAGCAGTGGTGGAATGGAATACGAGCCTCACCCAAAGAGAGATGATGCTAATTTGGTCCACCACAGCTGCAAGGAATTATTGTAACTTCTCTCAGCTGTATGGTCACTTCTATTTGCAGTACAGCAAGACTCAAAAAATGGTGTTATTTTCATTTGAACGATTTTGTCTCCAAGTGTTTGAATTTAGTATCATCAAACCATGGCTGGTCATCTGTCTTAAATTGATGACCTTTCTAGGGACATACCTTATTAAAACAGCCATCAGCATTTCATTTAGCTTCTTTGGGAACAGGATCTTATATAGCAACTGAAATATTAAGTGACCAAAAAGCTTCACTAATGCAATCCCAATCGGCTCTTAGCCAGGGCCGTTTTTCCAATGGTGGAATTAGGAATATACTGATTGATGGATATGTTCATCTCAGTGGAGCAATGATCAGAAGTTCCTATGTATTCACAGACCTTGGACTTGACAACACCTGGAACATCTGTGAACTTGAGGTCTAATCCATTACCAGAAACGTGCGAGGGGTCCTCAGTTAGCTGGACAAAATCGGAGGATAAACAGAACTCAGGAGCAGACCGGCCATTTTGATCTGTTGAATTTGAATTTAGCCACTCACCCACAAATAACGAATGAAGCTTTTGAATCCTGTGACTGAGCCACTATACTAATCCTTCCTTACAGTCTCCACAAATAACAAATGAAGCTCTTAAATTCTAATGTGTCTGAGCCATACTAGTCCTTTCAGAAGGCAGTCATATATAGAATCGTTGACATTTGGATTGAAGTAAACAGCAAATACGTAAACACAGTAGAACTTACTGAAAATTTTAAAACAAAGGACTTCATCGCAGCTACACTCGAAATTTTCGCACAATACAGTAAATAGGTGGTTCAGAGTTGCCTGCCAAGGCTAAAAAGTCTTTCTACAACTCGTGAAGGGACTAGTAATGATAAAAAGCCACAAACCCACTGCCAAGTTTGACAGTAGTGCGGATAGAGACACACCACTGTTGTCTCTTCATAACAATAAGACGCTCAGTTCTTATGATCATTCTTATAATTTATTTATTTTTTTCATGCGTCCTTCCTAAAATTATCTTTCATGTTTATCGTTTTCTTTATGTTTAAGTTTTTCTTTTAAAGTTAGGCAGTTGGACTTCAGAAATAATACTAGTAATAATAAAAATGAGTGAAAACCAGAATATTAGCAGAATGTTCTGCTCCTGGATTATTGGTCATTTCATCGGCTGACAGATTAAGATGACTTGTTTCAGATTTTGAGTCTTTTTTGATCAAACTGAAGCCAAAAAATCTGCATGTTTACTTTTCTTTTCTTTGTTTTCTAAATTTTCAGCTGAAAAAAATCAGCCTGCAGACAAGGCAGAGTTACTATAATGAGGCAATAACAGAGAGAGAGAGAGAGAGAGAGAGAGACTAAAGGAAAGGTATAATAAATAAATGTAAGGGACGGAATATAAAACCGACAGGACAGAAATTCAGGAGTAAGCAGAGAGTAGGAATGAATAAGCTCCAAGGTCAAGTATTTGGATCAGAAGATTCCACAACTGCACATATGTCAAAATTTCAGCTGTAGCCCAGACAAAACTCCTAGAAAACTGATAATATAAACCTGATGCTCGAAAACGTCACACTGTTTGCGCAGCAGCAGGCCTCCAAGTGTTGCGAGCAAAAATAGGCAGATCAGGTAAAGAGGAGCGCAGACGATGTTTGTCGTTGTGGTACATTTTATGTAACAAGCAACAAGGCCGAATAGATTTGTAAATAACCGTATTATATGGAAGTTTCTTTTTGTCTTGAGGCAGTCAGTGTAAGGGACAGGGACGGGGACGGTTTTATAATAAAATAATAATAATAATAATAATAATAATAATAATAATAATAATAATAATAATAATAATAATAATAATAATAATAATAATGGTTAAAGACATGTCAAACAATTTCATTATATAAACCATGGCATCATCTGCTTATAGCCATCAAATTAATAATAATAATTCTGTATAATAATAATAATAATAATAATAATAATAATAATAGGAAGCCAGGGGTGGGGGCAGTGTACAGTTGCCAGGTAGGTTATTCAGCTGTTTTTTTTGGTCACTTGTTGGTGACGAAGTCGGTCCTGGAGGCATTGAGGCCTTTCTGGGCCTATCTCCCAGTGCTTCAATCGATTTGTGTTTTCCCATACTCAGAATCTCAGCCTGTCACTGTGGTTCCTTATGATTATTAGGATAGAGAGGGGGTGGTTCCAGCATCTTTAAAACTGCGTATTTGTTACCTCAATGAACGTCAGAAACGTTCAAAACACACCAAAGAAAATTTTGGGTAGAATTTTGTAATAAATCGGGAGTAAACGAGAAAGTTCGATGCCTGCACCAAGGGAGCCAACAGTAACTGAATCCCAAATCGCACTTGATTGGTGACGCTTAGAATGCTCAAGCACCAACATTTCCAGGTGAAAATAACAAAAGACGTTTGAAATACGTTAGACACCATTAACCACAATGCACCGGGACAAAAAAAAAAAAAAAAAAAAAAAGACCCTTAGCTCTACTCTCTGGGGCATCGAAACAAACAAAAAACTTAGAAAAAGTCCTAGTGAATAATAACATCCATTGTTGCAACAGGTTCTAGACTGCTATTCGTATAAAGCACGCTAAGATAACTTTAAAACAAAGCAGAAAACTCTAATAACATGAACTGATACTAAAGTAAAAGATACCATCACATCTATGGGATACTGTTACAAAAAATACTAAAGATACATTAGCGAAATAATCTACTGTTGAAATGTTATTAATTGGGCCTCTGGTCTTTTAAACCCCCTTTGGTTAATTAGCAGTTAAATAAGACTTCTGGTTAGCTAAAGTCGTTGTTTTGGCTTAGTCACTCCTAAATAGAAAAGTCACCACAAAATAGAAAACGATATTTCAAGTCATCACTTACCGGCATTTGAGAATCCTGCGCCCCGTATTTGAATTCTGCCTTTGTTGATGTTTTTGTAGATGAGGTTTTCTTTATTTCTTGTTTTATTTCCTGTTGTCATTAGAATTTCTCTCATGCAATCATCATTATATATATATATATATATATAGCATATATATATATATATATATATATATATATATATATATATATATATATATATATATATATATATATATATATATATATATATATATATATATATACATATATATATATATATATATATATAAATATATATATATATATATATATCCACACACACATGTATATACTGTACATATACAGTACACACACACACACACACACACACACACATATATATATATATATATATATATATATATATATATATATATATATATATATATATATATATATATATATATATATATACATATATGTATATATAAACATTATATATGTACATACACGCACACATATATATATTAATGAAAACTGTAGGTTTTACAAGTGATTAGTGTAATTTGTCAAACATTTTTGGTAAGTGTATCAATAATTAAATACACTAATCAAGAATCTTTACAGCTTACACTAATCGCTTACAAAACCAACAATTTTACCAACACTTATTACTGCTGCTTCTCACTTATTGTACAACATTCACTTTCTGGGGCCCATTCTTATCTTGAATCATGCAACAACTATGCACGAGCATCAAACCGTAAGCGTGCCTTCGCCTTCGTAACATCATACGGGGGAAAGATCTTCGCAACTTCCTGAGTGTGTGACGATCTCATTCGACGTTTGAAGTTCTTGCGGCAGAATTATCCACTAGTCTCATGTTTGTGTTACATTTGGTAACACTTTCAGACTCTGTGACCTCGTCGACGTCTGTGGGGATCAGCATTTCAGCTGAGGACCTTCAAAGGGTCATCTTTGAGAAGTAAAGCTTGAATAGGCTTGGAAGAATCATATAAATTATCGACAGTTAGCCCAAAATATGAGAGTTCCCCTGTGGTAGAGCTTTCCAACAAGGTGTCGGAAACCTTCGACTTCTGTTTTATATTCGAATAAATAACTGTCTTCACTTTGCTCTACTTTATCACTGTCATCTGGATATGCTTGACTATCACTGTCATTTGGATATACATCATTATCAATGACATATGGGTATACTTGACTCGCTGTCATTTGGATATACCTCACCATCTCTGGATATACTTGAGTATCACTGTCATTTGGATATGCTAAACTATTATTGTCATTTGGATATGCTTCACTATTTCTGTCATTTGATATAACTCACTGTCACTGGATATACTGAATTATCACTGTCAGTTGATATACTTCACTATCACTTGTCATCTGAATACTGAGTATCACTGCCATTTGGATATACTTCACTATTTCTGTCATTTGGATATAACTCACTATCACTGAATATACTTATCACTGTCATTTTGATATACTTCACTATCACTGTCATCTGAGCTCACTATCACTGGATATACTTATAACTGTCATTTGGACATACTTCACTATCACTGTCATCTGATATACTGAGTATCACTGTCATTTGGATATACTTCACTATTACTGTCATTTCGATAGACTTCACTATTTCTATCATTTGGATATACTCAGTAACACAGTCATTTAAATATCACTCACCATCACTGGACATACTTCACTATCACTGTCATCTAGATATACTTGAATATCACTGTCATCTGGATATATGCACTATCACCGTCTCCTCTCATCACTGTAGTTCTCACGATTAAGATAACGAGAGAGACAGGGAGCATGCGCTGAATGACTCACTCTACGCGATCAAGCATATACTGAGGCGTGAGCTGAGTGTCTCTGTACCTTAAAAGTGTGGTGAAGGTTACTAGACGCTTCCATAACAATGATTATGGATCATAAAAGACATTTGGAAAGCGTGAAAATAAGAAAAAATATACAAGCAAGTCGTGTGATTTTCAAAACTCTCATTTGTGAAGTCCGTGTGACGTCACATGACCTCAAAAAGAACCTGAAGGTACAAACTGGATATTTTGTGAAGGAAACAGGAAGGCTGTACATAGTTCACTTAATTCTTGAGTGTTTTCCAGCAGTATTTTTCTTCTAAACGTTTTCTTAGGAGATATATAGTAACGACTATTGTTCTTAAAATTAGTAGTTACATCATTTAACCAGGTTCTGCTGGTTTATGGCTTTATACTTTATTTCATGAAGTTTCTCTTGATAATGTGTGTGTGTATATATATATATATATATATATATATATATATATATATATATATATATATATATATATATATATATATATATATATATATATGTATATGTATATGTGTGTGTGTTTATATATATTTATATAAAGAAAAACACGTAATCAAGATGTTTGTAAAAAGGAGAAAGCTGACCGGTAAATGACAGACAGACAGACAAATGCATGGCAGAAGTAAATGTCAGAGGAAATGATCTTATCAAAGCAACATGAATATTTCATACCCTGTTAACCCATTCATGGAAAGGCAATAAGTAATAAATGAATATCAAAATTGCATATATGAAATGTTGTCGATTGCATCCTGGACAATTGTGTCCTGCCATTTGCGTCCCACGAGATGTAAATTTCATACTATATAAAAGTCTATTTTTTTAAACCTGGCAAACTTGCACTTACTGTAGCTGCTTGCCGCTGATTGGATGGACGTCCTTCCTGTTGTCCGAATCTCACAGTTTTGGTTTCACACTGTTTCAGAATTGTGATTATACGGTCATAGAGCCAGTTAAGAGCTAAGTTATGTAATGTTATGTAAATACCAGTTAGTAACAAACGTAAGTATCAAGCGAATTGTCTGCGGGACAGGGGACATTATTGAAACAAGTAAAAAATGCGCCGAAGTGTCTTCGGCGCAATCGAGTTTTCTGTACAGCGCATAATGCTGTATGAAACTCTCAATCGCGGCCCCTGGAACTTTCAGCCACGGCCAGATGGTGGCCTGTGTTATTGGCAACTATAGCAGTGCCAGACGCACGATCACGGCTAACTTTAACCTTAAATAAAATAAAAACTACTGAGGCTGGATGGGTGGATGATCACCATACCAATTTGCAGCCCTCTAGCCTCAGTAGTTTTGAAGATCTGAGGGCGGACAGACAAATACTCGTAGCCATCTCAGTAGTTTTCGTTTACGGAAAACTGAAAGGAGAAATTATGACGCATATATACTTCAGCATTGGAAATATTGGTATTAACAATTAAACAACTAATGAAAGATAGAGTAGAAGTAGAAGTGACAAATTGCTGCGTAATGAAGAAGACCCTCAAAATGAATAAAGTGCCTCATGAAATGTAGATCCAAAAGAAGAAGAAGCAAAAGAAAAGAAAAAGCGAAGTCAGATCTGTTCTTTCGACAATAAATCATACGTAGGATATTCTTTGTAAAGGTGCTCTTGGCGAAAGATGGGGTAGGGGGGGGGGGGGGTTACCGGTGGGATGTGTTTGGCCTTGTTCAGTAATCAATTAAATTTACGAGAGAACTTTTGCTTCTGTTGTAGCTGAGGTAAGACAGGGGGAAAGCTAGGAATAATTTTGTACCCTCTGCTTATGGAGATGAGGTAGGTGGACAGATGGCTAGCCAGGGATAATTTGCACCTGAAGTTTATAAAAGTGACATAGATAGATAGATAGATAGATAGATAGATAGATAGATAGATAGATAGATAGATAGATAGACACTTATACAGTATAAAAGTTATGTAATTTGGGAGGTATCCAGCTCATAACCCTCTACTAACCTTTTGATTACTAGCATAGTATGTGTGGTGTGTGTGTGTGTACTGTGTGTTTGTGTGTGCATATATAAAATATTGTATTACTTCCTTCAGTCAAAATTAAAGTTGATTTTTACAGTTACTAGGAAGGTAATAACTTCAAACTTAATGTAATAGACTCTTTCTCTCTCAACATTCCTGACGTATAAAATACATTCCCATAAAATATTCATAGAATATAATTTATGTACATGCTTAGCGGTAAGAAAGTCAAACTATGAAGAAGCAGGAGCGCGCGAGAGCCTCTGGGAAAACCTCATTCCAACTTGTTTACGGCCCATGAATCTTCCCTCAGAAGAAGCAAAGAGCTTTCCGGGCACGTCAGCCGTTGCTCTGATGGATGATAAGCGTCCTGTTTAGGAGAACGAGAGAAAGAGAGACTTTACCAGGAAGGTGAAGCAAATAATTGATAATGTTCCGCCTGAAAGATGCAAAGAAGCGTCGGTGTGATTTTGGGTTGCTCTCAAGAACTCAGCCACTCTTTGTCCGTTTTCTTCAACCAAGGAGGTTACCCCGTAGGGAGGTAGTGCCGTCAGTGCGCCTCACGGGGTGCACTGTAGGCATTACTAAAGGTTCTTTACAACGTCCCTTCCATGGCCCGTAGCTGCAACCCTTTTCATTCCTATTACTGTACCTCCGTTCATATTCTCTTTCTTCCATCTTACTTTCCACCCTCGCCTATCAATTATTTCATAGTGCAACTGCATAAAAGGTTTTCCTCCTACTACACCTTTCAAACCTACCTACTCTCAATTTCCTTTCCAGCGCTGAATGACCTCACAGGTCTCAGTGCTTGGCCTTTGGCCTAAACTCGATATTCCATTCCAAAGAGCTTGTCTTTCTTATCATGCACTGACTGACTGATTGAGATCAAAAGGTGTCATTGCATTTCCGCTAATCATGTTCTGTTAGTGGTTCTTCCCAGGTTAGGGAGAAGGGCTAGATTACTGATTACAGGGCGTTTTTCGTGACGCACTGTAGATGCCACTAAAGGATCTTAGCAGCATCCTTACGGCCTTAGGGCATGGCTCTTTGGTGGCTTTTCACTTAACAGTCCAACTTCTTTACCTTTTCCAGATTTAGTTTCTCATTTACGAATAAATCCGATGAGGAATCTAAACAACAACAATAATAATAATAATAATAATAATAATAATAATAATAATAATAATAATAATAATAATAATAATAATAACTTGTCATCTCTATTACCTCTCTATTAAATATTACATATCTCCTATTACCTTCTGCCACTTATTTCGAATAAACACCATAATATTCTTTGAAAGCTTGAATTTTAAGTCAATGCCCCTGTGGGCCTGTTCAATATGAATAGGATTCATCTTCTGAATAATGATGAAAATTTAGACGGATTTATAGGCATGCTATAATCCCCTAAGTAGGAAACAAAAGTAAAACGAAATCTTGTACATTTGGACTCTCATTTCTGTGAGTTTTCAGAAGATTCAGAAGAGAAATTCATATTCTTCTGCAAATGAGAAGAGGCTCTGTATAATTTACAAATCTCCATCCATAACTTTCATTCCCTTTAGCCTCTGGAGAAGTTGCAGATTATTTTGGCCTTATGATAGCAACGATACTTCTTAAAATTATTCTTTTTTGGGTTGTTCATTATAAATATGCATAGATAGAACAACAAAAACAACAATAATTATAATAGTAATAATAATTCCATAGTACACTTGTGGAAGTATTAGATTCAATATTTTGCTTTTACGTATTGTAGGAATATCAAAATGATCGATTAGATTGTAAATATAGATATGTGTGTTCATACAGCACACACACACACACACACACACACACACACACACATATATATATATATATATATATATATATATATATATATATATATATATATATATATATATATATATATATATATATATACATTAATATTATGATTATAATCACTTTAACTCGTGATTCGTTTATCACACATACACACTCCAGATATATATATATATATATATATATATATATATATATATATATATATATATATATATATACATCCATACATACATACATACATACATACATACATACATATAAGTAATATGTAATTCATGCAACACAGAAAAGATTATTTATAATCTTTGGTAAGGAATTCCCTTTTCTATTCTGATGTATTTTGAGAAATGCCTACTTTGAATGCTTCAGGGTAGCTCAGTCATAATCTATAAAAGTAAAAAGTTGGTCATATGATCATTATGTACTTGAAATGAATATTTGTACATAAACCCCGCAGGCAATTTCTGCAAAGTGTTTACAAAAATAAGCCCCATCCCTCGACCTGCTGTGTTTAATGATATATGCTTAAGTAAATCCCGCTTATTTTGTGTCACGTATTTCCATTAAGAAAAACCCCACGACAGTAAGGAATGAGGAGCAAAATAAAATGTTCCTCCAACACCGTATTTGGGGAGGAAATGCACAAAGAAGGAGCCTCCATCTGGGAAGTAAATTGTGCTCGTGCGAAAGGCCTTTTGAAATGGGAGTGTGGTTGGCGTTGTTCTGCTCCCGTGAAATATTTTACCTGCGAATGAAAAAAGGGAGTTTTGCACCTGGGGCTTGTTGAGAGAGAGAGAGAGAGAGAGAGAGAGAGAGAGAGAGAGAGAGAATATGTATGATGTTAGGTCTGAAATTCTTTGAGATTATTTCATTTATAGAATAAAGAGGTAATTTGACATTATACTTGTTATAATAATGTTAGTGAACTAATTTATGAAATATGAATTACGGTTGAACATTACTGCAGAATAAGGAGGAGGGATTATGAATTAAAAATATTCCAAAATTATAAACATCAAGCACAAAATTATATACGTGTCTTTCTATCTCCCCTCTACTAGTCTAAGGGACAAACTCATCACTATTTTATCTAATAACTGTCTAACTACCAACTTTATCTCGACGGGACTGGGTTACAAATCATCACTCTTTCTTTCCCTCTGTCTTACAGCGGCCTTTCCTCAGACGCAAAAGTTCCCTCGGAAATTCAAATGGTTGTTGAACTAGTCTAAGATACACTCTCTCTATTCTTTTTGATTTTTTATACAAATGGACCTTACTGTCAAAAAGACACATTTGATTTATTTTACTTTTTGTGGTTCTGGTTTACTTTCGTCTGTCCGTCCGCACTTTTTCTGTCCGCCATCAGATCTTAAAAACTGCTGAGGCTAGAGGGCTGCAAATTGCTATTTTGATCAGCCACTCTCCAATCATCAAACATACCAAATTGCAGCCCTCTAGCCTCAGTAGTTTTTAGTTTATTTAAGGTTAAATTTAGCAATGATCGTGCGTCTGGCACCGCTATAGGTGCCAACAACACAGGCCACCACAGGGCCGAGGCTGAAATATTCCTGGGCCGCGGCTGAAAGCCTCATGGGCCGTGGCTGAGTTTCATACAGCGTTAGTACAGAAACTCGATTGCGCCGAAGAAACTTCGGCACATTTTTTACTTGTTTCATATTATCTTCAGCAAGCCGTACGGCCTTCATGGAAACAACAGTCCCGACTGGCATAAGGCCACCACAAACTGACACTAACCGCATCAGTTACATCACTGACCTCTGTCTCATGCGTTGTCACCCTCTTGTATGTTTGTGCCTGTTTGCCGGAAAGGACTCATTCAGAATATGAAAGTCTGCCTTCAAAGTGAAAGCAAGGTTCTTCACGTCTTGTCCTTCCAGAAGCTCTCACGCTTTCCCTTTGAAGTCTTGGTCTTGTTTCCAGAACAGATGGGCAATGGACTGAAAGTGCGCTTCTTGGTCTTCTTTTTTTTCTTCTTACAGGTTCTTCCAGGTGTTTGTTCTCTTAGCCGCAACAAAATTTGTTCTCCTTTCCAGTACTTTGTGAACCTCTTCCCCCCCCCTTTTTTCTTACTTTTCCCTCTTAGAATTTCGACCATTCTCCTGGCAAGGTTTTTTTTTTCTCCTATTTTTTTTTTTATTGAATGTCTTTCTTTATCAATGACGTTAAATCGTAAGTAACTGAAAAATAACAACGTATTATTGAAGTACTTCGCCATGAATGGACGATGCCCATTTAAGAAAGAAAAGTGCATTCTGGGAAATTATATAGCGTTCACTTAAGGTAATTTCCAAGAGTGGCGTGATTCCCAAGCTCGTTTGTAAGGATGTTTCTTATTGGCTGTTGCAAGGAGCCAGGTGCAATGACAATGCTCTCACCTTCATCACCGAAACACACCTTGTTTGTCCTGAAAATATTAGTTTTCCCTTAATTGGCTCACCTGTTTCACCTGATACAGAGGAGAGGCAACATTTGTTCACGTCTCTCGAGAAAGAAATAATCGTACAAATATGACACATTTTTAACGAATCGAATTTGTAGAAAAGAAAGTAATGATGTTGAGTTAATCTCAGACACTGACATTTGATACTTAATTCTACTTATTAAATTTTTTTTTTTGCATCAATTTTGGGATAAAGTTGGGGATAAAACATTTATTCTTTGACAAAAAAAAAAACACATCTTGATAACTGATTTTATTTTGGGGAAATGATACAGTTAAGCTAAACTCATGATTTTAAAGAAGAAGGAAAAGTAACAGTAACAGTAGTAATAGTAATAGTGATGGGATGTAACTACTGATCTCTCAGAGCCAATCAGGTTCCTGAGTCAAAGCGAATTACCTCCATCATGAAGACTTCGTGTCCAGCTGATATCACTTCATCAAGGCAATATCCACAGATAGGTAATTAAAAGTATATCTTAGGTTAACCAGACCACTGAGCTGGTTAACAGCTCTCCTAGGGCTGGCCCGAAGGATTAGACTTATTTTTACGTGGCTAAGAACCAATTGGTTACCTAGCAACGGGACCTACAGCTTATTGTGGAATCCGAACCACATTATAGCGAGAAATGAATTTCTATCACCAGAAACAAATTCCTCTTGTTCTTCACTGGCCGGTCGGAGATTCGAACTCGCGACCAATAGAGTGGTAGCTGAGAACGGAACCCGCTCACCCAGCGAGGAACTCAGATAGGTTATATTAGACATTAAGAGGCCTAATGCATTCAGGGGCAATTACGCTGTGTAATTACAGTTACTCAAGTTGACGAGGCCTCAGCTCATAGATATTCACACGCTTGTAGTGAATCAGTCTCACACATTCCGTGGATCTTAATATACATTTGTTATTTCCTCTTATTTATAAATGTTTGTATGAATCTCTTGGCGTTGCTGTCAATGTAGAAACCTTGGAAACAGGGAACAGGGTTAGATACCCAATGCTAGTAAGTAATTAGATAAAAACAGTGGGAAGGTAGCTAGCCTAATTACCGAATAGCAACTGTGGTGACGTGATAGGTTCATGGGCAGAAAGTAGATAAGTTTAAAAGGTATATATTATCATTTACAAACATAAACGGTCATGAAGTAATTAGTTATCGTATTAAGACAAAATACAATCATTTCCTATCTCTACCCTGTCTTTGCTGAGAAATGTAAGTGCTTCTGATTCTCTTGATCTGCCTCTCTGGTCGTTTCTCCTTTTCAAAATTAGAAAAGGAAACTGTCACTGAAGCAAAGGAAACCTTTAGGTTTTTTATTATCTTGAACAAATAAAAAAATGCGCCGAAGTTTCTTCGGCGCAATCGAGTTTTCTATACAGCGTATAAAACTGCATGAAACTCTCAGCCGTGGCCCGGTGGTGGCCTGTGTTTTTGGCACCTATAGCAGTACCAGACGTAAGATCATGGCTAACTTTAACCTTAAATTAAATAAAAACTAATGAGGTTTGAGGGCTGGAATTTGGTATGTTTGATGATTGTAGGGTGGATGATCAACATACCAATTTGCAGCCCTCTAGCCTCAGTAGTTTTTAAGATTTGAGGGCGGACAGAAAAAGTGAGGACAGGAAAAGTGCGGACGGACAGACAAATAGCCATCTCAATAGTTTTCTTTTACAGAAAACTAAAAAACTGGTCATGAAAAAATATATACTTAAAAAAAAATACCATTTCTCTCTCTTTCTCTCTCTCTCTCTCTTGAACTCAGTGCCATTAAGGCGTGTTAGATCTCGTGACATGAAGACCACCGACTCTCCTGCTTGGATCGTAGTCTTGCACGATTCGTTAGGAAATTGTGGAACGATCCTGACTCTGCCTTTCTCTTCTTTCTCGCGATTTTCTAAGTTCAGAACTTTCACTTTTCTTTTGGAAACAATTTGAGACTCAGTCTGACTAAAAGAAAGGGGACCGTACATTGAAAAACTATTTTAGTCTGAAAGACAAAAACTGCTTTGGGAAACTGTTTAAAGAATGTGAAACACTATGGCATGAATATTATGTATTCGAACGGTATACATAAACATAATGAAATTATCCTTTTTTAAATGTTGTAGTTTGGGTAATCCAGTCGGCTATGTTGGATGGAAAGGTGATAATGACTCGTTTTTACATTAGCTAGAATAGCCATTCTTTAAAAATATATATAAAACTTGTCATCAGGTTGGCAAAAGACAGTTTTAATAAACTGATTATTCATTTACCTAACTGCCTTGCTTGTTTGTATGTAGATTAAACGTAATGAGGTCATTATCACCCGGGGGATCTCTAGTAAAGGACGTCAAGTGAAGGGAGAGAGAATTATACAAAAGGTCCCAATGAGATATGCTGGAGAAGCAAATCATCATTTGCATAAGAATGATTTCATTTGAGTTGTTCCTGGGGTCGTACCGAACGTGGGATGTAGATTACCTCGTAAAACTAGATATTTACATGTAAATTATATTTTGTTTTTATTTTTTAATGACACAGAATCGGACATATCAGAATCTGAAACAAATGTGTCAAAAACTAAGTTCATTAACACTTTTTGATTCATGCAATCTCTTCATCTCATTGTGTGCTGTCCAATGCTCAGCAGATGCAGTCACGAAAAATAACCTTCATCAGGTTAATTGACAGAAATTATACATTTGATGGAAGGTCTCTGTTACGAGGTGGATTTTAGCTGTAATTTTTGCTCTCATTTTTGGCTGTGATGGAAAGGGAGGATTAGTGAATTAAATTAGTGAATAAATGAATGATTGAATGTTCCTTAAATAGTGAATGAATGGATGAATGAACCTTAAATAATGAATGAATGAATGAATGAATGTACCTTAAATAATGAATGAATGAATGAATTAATATACCTTAAATAGCGAATGAATGAATGAATGTACCTTAAATAATGAATGAATGAATTAATATACTTTAAATAGCGAATGAATGAATGAATGTACCTTAAATAATGAATGAATGAATTAATTAATATACCTTAAATAGCGAATGAATGAATGAATGTGGACATTACTCCTAAATAATGAATAAATGAATAAATCTTAAATAATGAATGCTTGAATGAATATACCTTAATAGTGAATGAATGAATGAAAGAATATAATTTAAATAGTGAATGAATGAATGAATGAATGCACAGGAATCTTCATAATTAAATGAAACTCACACTCACAGTTAATACTTCCATCTGCAGACACCAACATGAATGTGGACATTACTCTGAACTTTATAATCGTGCACAATACATTATTAAGGTTGCCTAACCGTTGCTAGTTCTTCTTGGCCATAATCTTAGTCATACAAACTTCAGTAGACTCTGATTATTTTCTCTGGGTAGTTTTAATGAGGTATCATTTCTTATAGGCGGATTTTTTCTCGGGATGAAAGCATTTCATGAAATGTTCCATACATACACATACACACACACACACACATATATATATATATATATATATATATATATATATATATATATATATATATATATATATATATATATATATATATATATATATATATATATATATATATATATATATGTATGTATGTATGTATGTATGTACGTATGTATATATGATTTATGCAGGTGTTTTAACTCCACCTAAGAATAAGATGAACAGTATAATTAAATATAGCAACTCCAACCATGAGTAATATATTTGAGTATAGTTCGTTAGTGAAAAGGTCAAAATATAAAGAAAAAATTCGTTTAGAATGCAAAATGACGATGAAATCCGAAAAGATAAATTGAATTGCAATGAGCATCACGAATTGGTACCAAACACAGAGACTGTCTCATGAAGAGGGAAGGCGTAATGGTTACCTCCACACAACCGACGGCAGGAGAGTTTTCGGGCGAGAAAGGACCGTTCTTTGGGGACAGCTTCTCCTTGCATGCAGAGCAGAGAACACCTTTACATAGATTCAAAGCAGTTGCATGAGTGGAGGAGCACGTGCCTCCACAGAATTTCCTGCACGGCTGCCTAAATTGACGTTGCTGAAAGGAAAAGATGCAAACGGGGCTCGTGCCTAAAATAAACTGGCGCAAAGGAGGGGAGTGGGGACCCAAATGGCAGTTATATTACATCCTCAACTGCCTCTCCCCACCCGCCCCAAAAATAATTAAATAACAAGGGGCACGTGCTTAAAATGAACTCTCTGAAAGAGGAGGGACCACTGACGTGGAATTGACTCCCTCTCAAAGGCTTCTTATACCAAGATCAGAACAGTTTATAGATATATATGTATGTATGTATGTATGAAACGGGCCAAACGTTACATGAATTTATCTTTCGCACTTTGCTTGTTAAGTAACATAATCCGCAGTGTCCTTATATGTCATTAAGCATCTTTTAAGAGGTTCTCTCAGAGGTTAATCTGTACGCTTGTGGCATCGCTGCTTTGTCAATAAACAAACATGGTGCAAGAAGCCAGTGCGTAGAGCTCCCTTGTGTTACTCTTCTGATTTTATGCAATTATAACTAATTAAGTTAGACACTGATTTTCTCTCAGAGTCATAAATTAAACTTAAATGACATGATTTCCCTCTTTTTCTAAGAGCATCGATAAACTGAACAATCGTGCTGTCGCAACAAGTTAGATAAAATCCACCTCCCATCGACACACGTAGAAATATGTATATACTCGTATATATATATGGGTGTGTGTGTATATATATATATATATATATATATATATATATATATATATATATATATATATATATATATATATATGTATATACATATATATATATATATATATATATATATATATATATATATATATATATATATATATATAGATATATAATCTAACAATGTCAAAAAGACGAAAAATTCAATAAAAAATTTCATCTTTCATGACTGTTATATGAAAACATTGCTTTCTTTTCTTAGGCAAAACCCCTGAAAAAAGTCGTATTTATTACAACGCTCGCCATACGGGAAAAGAATTTGAATACCTTTCCCATATAGAAATCTAGAAGTAATGCTTTAATCACAAAACTAAGGTTTGAGAACATTGAACGCCTAATCTCTTTACTGTGACTCATTACGCAAAAATATAAACAGGAAATCTGAGCAGATTTTTTCTCTTTTCATGAAGAAGAAAGATCTTGCACTTGATCCTGTAGGGAAACTATCCTGAAATTCAAAGGTCGTAATTTCCTACTTCTGGGAATCCGGAAGGAATATGATCAAGCCACCCATTAAGAATGGAGTTTGAACTCTCGATAACAAAAAAAAACAAAAAAAAAAACTGTTATTAAAAGAAAGCTAAGGATTTCTCAGCTACAAAACAGTGTGAAATTCTTTTTGGTTTTTACTTGTTTTTGTTCAATCAAAATTCAGTCAGCCACTTTCTGATAATTTATTATTATCTTTATCATTATTATGATAAATTTTATGTCCATGATCAGTGTGTTTAAAGCGGGAAATGTAAGCATTATTCAGTGTTATATTATCAAGTTTTTTTACCCTTAAAATGTAAAGTTTTATGGTAAAAAAAATGATCAAATATTTACGAAGGAAAAAATATTATGACTGGAAAACTTGAATGGGTAAAAAGGGGAATAAGCAGGACACGAAGCGTTTGCGTGACTGAAAATCAACAGAGTGATAACTCAGATTGCGTAATGACAATCTATCTGCAGCATTTTGCTTGCGTCGTTTTCTCCGGAATGTTTACACAGCCGCTCACAATAGAAAAACTAATTGCTTGTGCCCTCGATTTTAATACTCATTCACAAATCGTTGTTTTATAATTACAGACATACGCACTCACATAATGTGTGTGTGTATATATATATAACCCCTATATATATATATATATATATATATATATATATATATATATATATATATATATATATATATATATATATATATAATGATTATGTAAAAATAATATATAAGAAACAAATACTTAAAAAAATTTGCCTCGTTGATTTATTTGTGAACTTGGTTTTTTTATGAAAGAAACCCGACAACAAGAGAGAGAGAGAGAGGGAGAGAGAGAAGGAAAGGGAGACGCAATTTGCATTCATTTCAGATGTTTCCACTGGGTAGTTTCCTCCACCCCCAAACGAAGTTGTTGTATTCATCAAACGATTTCAAGATCTCTCTCTCTCTCTCTCTCTCTCTCTCTCTCTCTCTAACGTTATTCTATTATATCTCCCCAATGGACTCAAAACAAAAGAACAGAGCTTGATCTTCTTCGTTTTCATGACGGACTTTGCATCATTTCCCAACAGATTCTCCCTTCTATACTCGTATGCAGATATCCGTACAAGGGAGTATCTGAACAGTTGAGTTCAGTAAGGGAGAGAAAATGAAAACCACTCTCATGGAAATCTTTCTAACGGAGCAGTGAAGAAAGAAGCGTAGTGCAGAAACCTTCCGCAGCATCTGCGTTTTATATAATCACGCTAAATGCCTCAGCATCTTGCTGAGCTCTTCCACAAACTATGCCAAGTACTCTGAGGTTTACCAGATATTATGACTTCATCCGAGCGCCCCTTCTACACCAGGTAGGAAAGCTAATGTCTCCTGCTGTATCGTGGCAGCTCAGTGGTATTAGGGCGCCTTTCCACTGAGTTCAAGCTCTGGCCATGATAGATTTTCAGTGGCACAAGACGTTAAGTTCATTTGGGTCTGTGGGGGAAAGCAAAGGCCGGACTGCTGAGTCTTCAGCAGCCACTTGCACAACTCCCCAGGACCTATTTAAATGTAAGTTCATTTTTGAGACTGTGGCATATGGCATGAGATGTGCCTAGCTTTTATTGATTAGCATGACCTTCATATAATGATAGTGACGATCATTTTCTGTTTGAGAGTCGAGTCTTCTTATCTGTTTACCGCCGGTAATAAATAGATATTTTTCCTAGTAAATTTTATAGCTTATTACATACGTTCAAAAGCATCAGATACAACACTTCAGTTCCTATAATAGTGCAGCAGATAATTGCATATTTCATAAGAATCGTTCAGATAGTGAAACAAGCATGAAATTTTGCACAAGTGCTCTTTAAAGTTCCCTCTATCAGAAAAGGGAGCTGGCCGCAAAATTTAATATGGCGGCCAAATTCCAAGATGGCGGCCAAAATCGACAGATTTTGGCCTTAATTTTTTCACTAGAATGGCAGAATTTGCTTCTAGCAATATGGTAAAGCTCTTCCATACTATTTCTTGTGAATATTATGTTTCTGTAGCTTCAAAACAGTTTACCTTTAAATATGGGGGCTATATGTCCTGCCATGAAAGGTAGAAACAATAATTATAATGAGAAATAATGCCCGTTCAACAATTATCGTTTTAAGCATGGATCTTGGTTTCTGTGGTTTTAGATCCTAATGAGGCCATCTCTTTCGAATAACTCATCAATTTTGAAGGAAAATTAATAAATGTAAAAGAGTGTATGTCTGCACACAACCAGGGCACACTGAGTGCATCACTGAAAGTGTAATCTCAGCATGGGGTTCAGTGCCAGCAATCCAGCTTACTAATCCTGCAGTCTTAGACTAGTAGTTGTAGTATAGTTTAGTTTAGTGTCCCTGCTTAACAGCCCCAGACCAGCTATAGTTAATAGCCGCACCTGAATAGACAGGATGTGCCAGCGGGAGAGCAAGCCAAAGGTATGGGGGCTGTACATGATGGTTCATGTACTTACCCGATGGTGTACAGATCACACGGGACTTAAATGGCACTGGATGAATGATTGGGCTAGGTGTAGGAGACCGAACCTAGTTGAACTGATCAGGAATGTGTGCTTTGGTTTAAGGTCATAGTCACCTGTTGAAATAGATGATGCAGTGAATCTGACGTGGTCAGCTCATCACGCTTCAATGAAGAGAAGCCCAGAATTTGAAGTAACCATAACTTCATTGCTTCCCTCTCTGCGTGATCAGGCTCATTCTGTTGCTCACGATCAAACACGTGATGCAGAAAGTGCAGGATGTCACTGATTTTCTGAACCCTGGCCAGATACCTGGAATCACAGCTGATCAGCCAATCTATCCGTAGCAAAGCAGGTGCAGTGGCAGTGGCCTGACTCAGTATGGCGAAAGTCGATAAAGTATCTGGTAATGTTTGGTGGTCTGCACATTGAGATGGCAGCAATGACATCTCTTGGTACTCTTCTTCATGGCAGTGGTTGGACAGGAGCTCTGGTGAGGCAGGAGTTGCTTCATCTGAACTGCAGAATCCTTCCTGTCAGCTGCAAGTGTAACCAGGACACGGCAGATGCACCAGGTTACAGCCTCTAGTTTGTACAAACTCCTGAGGACAGCATACACTGACTACTGTGCTGAGAAAAGCAAACAACAATGAGCAGGCATTAGAGTTTGAGGAGTGGTGCTGACCTTCCAAGACAGCAGAGTCCACAGTTCCACTTCTGGCACATGGTGTTGTCTATGGAACTTGTGATATTCCTACTGATCAGGTCCTTCCGTGAGGCCAATTTGTCCTCTACTGCCAGGCATTGCATGAGCTGATACCCTACTTCTTTTCCAACAATAATACAAACTATGCTCGTTGGCTGCCTATTCACCTCAGGGACATGCTTACCTAGAGAGTTCACACCCAGAGTTGCACAAGGAGTTCAAGGCTGGCAACTTTGTTGTGCACAAAGACCAGTCGCCAGTTCTCAGCAATGGCTTGACCAAGCTCATGAGCAGACCAATGCCTTTATAAAAGGCTGATGGCGGAGCCATTGGGCTGACTGAAGATCCGTCAGCACTCAGAAGATGGATGGTGGCTGGCCCAGAGATCATCCGCTTGGTGTCTGCATACGAAACAGAGGTTCAAAGTAAGGAGTCTAATGAGCAGACAACACACCATGAACAAACACCTCATGTGCAGAAGACATTCTGGAGAGAGTCAGCAAGCTGTCATTGGCTTTGCAACACTTGGGAAGTCCTTTTCAGGAAGAGAGCCAGGATCTGTATTCCATTGACAACAAAGACATTGCCCACCCCAGCTCAGCAGAACTTCTACAGACACACCTTGACAGAGGCCGCACTAAATTTCAGAAGTTTCAGACTCTTTGGCAAACAATGCAGTCTCCTTCTATGAGCCGATAAAGAAGAACAGAACTGACTTCTTCAGGCAAGAAGCTGCTCCTGTAGAACAGTCAAAGCAGAAAACTTGAAGGAGGATTGCCAGCTTTTCTCAAAGCTATTTATATCCTGTCAGAGCCGTGAATGTGATCTGCAGGAATTCTTCCAGCACGAGAATCAAACATTCCCAGCTTCCTTAGTGAGGGTGGTAGGCTGTACACATGTCAGAAGTCTCAGCTGACCTCGGTCCTGGAGAGTCATGTTACACTAGAAGACAAAGAACCAAAGACTGATGTCCTCATTGTAGATGGATCAGCTTTGATCCATGCCTTGCCACCAAAGAAAGGAAAGACCTTTGAGGGCTATGCACTTTTATGACTTCTTGCCTGTGATACAATCCTATAGCAGCAAGTACACATCATCACATCTTGTATTTGATGTATACAATACATCCAGCCTCAAAGCTGAGACCAGGCTCCAACGTGGTCAAGGAGGAAGGCGCAAGGTGACAGACAAGAACACAATTCCATCCAACTGGCGCAATTTCCTAAGACACGATGCCAACAAGACAGAGTTGTTCCAGTTCCTGGCAGACAAAGTTGCCCAGATGTCTGCCACAAATGTTGTCATTGCCACGAAAGGGTCTGCTGTCCTCAGCACTCATGAGGCTAGTCTTCAGGGACTGGAAAAGTGCTCTCATGAGGAAGCTGACACCCGCATCTTTCTCCATGCCAAATATGCCACAGAACATGGAGCCAAGACCATCACGGTTAAAGCAAATGACACAGATGTTCTTGTCGTTGCAGTCAGTGCTTTCTCCACTCTCCACAATCTAGGCTAGAGAAGCTATGGGTGGTATTTGGCCAAGGCCAGAGCCTGCGCTGGATTGCTGTGCATGACCTGTGCAACTCTCTGGGCCAGGAGAAGGTGAATGGCATGCTCTTCTTCCATGCGTTCACAGGCTGTGATACAGTGTCAGCCCTTCCGGAGCAAGGGCAAGAAGACCGCCTGGCAGACATGGAACATCTTTCCAGAGGCCTCCACTGTGTTCTCCAAACTGAGTCACTACCCTCTCAGAGTGGAAGAGAGACCTGAAGGTCCTGGAGAGGTTTGTCATACTTATGTATGAAAGATCCAGCACTGCTGGCACTGTGGATGAGGCTAGACTTGATATGTTTGCCAGAAAACAAAGGGCATATGAGGCCATTCCACCAACCAGGGAGCTCTCCTCCAACACACCAAGCGTGCTGCGTACAGGCTGGTTGTGTGTGGGGGCAGGCCACCCAGTGTCAGCCACAGCCAGAGAACCCTGCTGAGTGGGGATGGCAAAAGTCTGGTGAAGCATGGCAAGTCCTCTGACAACCAACTCGCCTCTTAGCCAAGAGTTGCCAACAGCTTACCAAATGTGGATGCAAAGCAGGCTGTCGGGAAAGGTGCAAGTGCTACAAGCTGGGTCTTCCTGCACAGCTCTGTGCACTTGCAAATGTGAAGTCTAGATAAATATTGCCCCCTCTTCAGTAGATAATCTAGCTTGAGCATCCAACGTGTCATGCTATGCCTACCTTCTTATCCTCGAATTTTTCAAAGGTGTAGGTTGAGAGACCTATACATAGATTGGTTGCGTTTAGTCCGTATTTCTCTTCTTTTCTTTTTATGGTTACAGTCTTAGACACAATGTTGTATGTGACCATACCATTACTATTTCAGTTGAAAATAGCATATTAGTTAAACTGTCTGATCACATGAATATACCATTAAATAAAACAGTTGGTCTCTGTGTCTGCTAGCGCTGTGGATAGAAAAAACTTTTTTATGGCAACCATTTTGTACGCCATCTTGGTTACAATTCATTTAGTAAGGTTTTCAATAAAATGTGTGGTATGGAAACATTTTATAACCTAAAAGTCGAGGTTTAAAAAAAAAAACTGGCATATTCCATCCAATAGATGCTCCCAAACCAGTGAATCTCAACATAGATGGCGGCCATTTTGAAAAATAGCCGCCATCTTGATTTTCAGGTGGCCAGCGCTCCTTTTCTAAGAGAGCGTAGTCTTAGGGAATGTTTGTGCCAAATTTCATGCTTGTTTCACTATCTGAACGATTTTTACAGCAATCTGCTGCACTATAAAGAGAATCCAAATGTTAGTATACACACACACACACACACACACATATATATATATATATATATATATATATATATATATATATATATATATATATATATATATGTGTGTGTGTGTGTGTGTGTGTGTGTGTGTGTGTATGCATGTGTGTATCAAGAGCAATAAATTATAAAAGGTTTATACCTCTTCTCTCTCTCTCTCTCTCTCTCTCTCTCTCTCTCTCTCTCTCTCTCTCTCTCTCTTACAAGGTTATTCGCATACCATTCTGCCAATTGTTGAATGTTAAGAATGAATATGCTTAGAGGCAGAAACTTGAAAAAAATGTATTTTCTCACTGCTGACTCAGTTTCATTTAGCGACTTTCAACAGGATGGAACTCAGGTTTATTTATAGGAGGGAACTTAGTTATAAGCAGAATTTGTGAAGAGGCCAAAAGTGCGTTTTCAAAAACCGAATCTACGTCATTCTTCTCTTGGTTTTCAATTAATTACCATAAAGATTTCCCTTCGATTAAAAGAATCTTTTTAAGCTATGAATTCTACTCTTTGGCTAAACTGGATTTTTCCTGAGGCAAAGACAGTATTCCTTTTCTATCCACAAGTGAAAACAGCCAGCGCCTCAGCTACTGAGTTTCACCAAAGGAAGGAACTGCTCAGGGTCAGCCGCCGGGTCTCTGCA